>NC_135087.1:25822500-26122500 GCF_051107435.1 Chaetodon auriga
TGAGTAACACAGGGCCTGCTCTTCTGTTTCTTCCGTTCTTCTCTTGTACACTGACGTACAGCTCAAAAACTGGTGATGGTATTAGTGGGCTTGCTGGAAGAGGAGCTGGGTAGCTGGTTAACCCTTTGCTCCCTCTTGATGGCAGTTGTCTTTCATCTCATGTCAGAGAATTAAAAAGCAGAGAGACGGCAAGAGAGGGAAAGAGAGGGATAGAGATAGATGCCTATAGTGGGGGTTGGTTATTATTTTTTTGCCAACAGCAAGATGCCAGGCACAGTGGTTTCACCCAGGCACACTTTAAAACACAACACAGCTGCCTTCTCTACATCTGGCATCATATCAAATTAAGAATAAGAATAAGATAATAATAACAGAGAGCTGGGGACATGCTGTCCATGGAGAAACAGAGAGAACATGAGGGAAGGAGAAGTATGACAGAGAAGGAGGAGAGAGAGGAAAAACAAAGGCTGACACAGATAACATCAGTACAGCAGCAGCACAAACATGAGCTGGGTTTACCATTCTAAATGGAGAGATACTCACATCCCCCTCCCACCTCATCCCCAGTTTAGCATTCCCTTCCAAAAGCTAGGCACCACTAACTGGGCCAGTCCACAACAGGGATTAGCTATCTAGCTGCAGAAGCATTTAAATGTGCTCATAGCAAACTCTGCACTTTATGTGGGAGTGACTGTAAACACAAGAAACATACTGAGCTGTCAGAAAGAAGAAAAGAAAGAAATGTACGGTTTACTCTATTGTTTTCACAGTATTTTTAATTGATGCCAAAAGGAATGACATGTTACAAACAACATGTGATATTCTAGCATTACATTAAAACATTTATTTTAAGATTTGATATGTGAAACAATTCATAGCAATAGGGCACTGCACGTAAAGAAAAAAGAATATTAAATGCAGGATGTGCTCAAAATTCACCAAGGATGAGAATTACACATGATGGGATACAAGTGAAAAAGTACCAAGAGATGAATGAAATACATACCATATTACAATGATAGGTGACAATGCAGACATGTTAATGGAAATGTTGACCTCACATATATTAAGCGTAATGAATGTACTGTACATGGCTCTGTATGTGCTCAGTGTCCAAGGGAAAATGTGGTGAGTCGCTCTTTCAAAGCTGCCTTTTGAGCTGTGTTGATATGCAAAACAGAGGTAGATGGAAATTTCCTGTCTGTCTCAGTCCCCACCTGTAGACAGTGGTGCAGGGCAAAAGTCAGCACGACCGAAAAAGGAATTACGCACTATTATTATTTTACAATATGTATAATTTCAAAGACCCTTGCACCACAGTATGCTTGTTTGTCTCGATCTGTCTGTTTTCCCCTCTCCCTCTCACTCTCCCTCCCCTTTTCTTTTGTTCTACCTCTATTACAGTTGTCCTTGACTGCCGACTGAGTGCACAGTGCAGCCTCCGGTTAAGAGGAGCCAGTCAAACGCTCTCTAGTTCTCCTGTTGAGACAAAAATAGGAGAAGCAAGAGAGGGAGAGAAACAGCAAGGGTAGTGAGAAAAGACAGGAGAACATCCTTTTCAATACAGTAAACATCTTCCTAAAGACATGAAGAACTGTGAATGAGACAGGGAGTGTATTAATAGCAAGTTGGCCTGATGATTAAGCATCTTGTTTGGAAATACAGTGAACGAATACATATTGAGAAAGAAAGCCTCAGAAATTGTGTTGCACAATTCCTTGAGATGTAAACCTCATGGAAAACCTGCTCCAAAGGTTGCATCATTACACCAAATCTGAATACAAGACGAAAATGGAAATAAATCAAGCAAACATTGCAGAAACTTCTGGTGACAGTGTGGCGGCTTCACAATCAAATTTGAGCTGAAGTCACTGGTTGGTACTCCACTTATGCTGTTTTGTTAATATAAGAAGGTTTCAATGTGTTGGCTGGGTGTTGAAAGGTTATACAGTGTCAAAGTGAGAAATCTGAAAAGATGAGATTTGGGCTCCATTTATGACATCAGTCCTTTTTCGTGTTTCTCAATTCTGTCTAAAATTGAAATCCCAGCTACTATTGAATGGGGTTAAGGCTTCATGTTTACCATTTTACAAGCCATGTCAACACAGACAGACGTGCAGTACGACAGGCAAATAAACAGATAACAGACGATGGACAGGCAGACAGGTAAGCAGGCAGATAGACGAGCAGGCAAACAAATAAAGACATGAACAGATGACAAATAGACAGACAGATAGTCGGCAGATTGGCAGAGTGGCTGACAGCCTGGCTGCTTTCCGCCAGAGAGGTATTGGCTAGAAACAGTGGCTGGCAGGCAGACAGACAGATGGACAGGCAGGCACCCATGCACACAGACACAAAAGCAGATAGACAGTAGGACTGGAGGAATAATAGATAGAGAGACCGGCTGGAAGACAGACAGGCATGCAGAGCAGCAGACAGAAAGGCAGGCAGAGAGTTTGCCAGACAGACATGCACCATTGGTAGCAGGACAGGCGGTTGGCGTAGGAAGGAGACATGGGGACAGCAAGTGCCTCTGGCAGAGAGGGAGAGCGAGATAGAGACAGAAATGGAGGGAGAGAGAGAGAGAGAGAGAGAGGGAGAGGGAGAAGGATGAGGTCAGTGCACGGCTGGCTGGCTGACTGTTGATCTGTGGCACTGGGCTGGCAGAGGAGGCTCCTCAGGGAGAGAGCAGCTCCACACACACAGCCTCCGTCTACATCCCCACAGCTCTCCACCCATATCTTCATCCCACCATCCCCCAGCTGAGATGGAATGACAAGCCTATGAGGGGTGACTTTTGGCAAACAGTGGCACAAACCAGTTAAGGAAGGCACCCATGTACAAAATGAGGAGTCGAGTGACAAATGCCATTCAGTAATTGTTGGGAGAATGAAGACAGGAATGACAGTATCTAGCTAAGAATTAGGGCAGGAATACAAAGTAGGAACATGGTGTCCTCTCCTCTACAACAAACTTGAAGGACATTTTGACAGGACTACCACACCGCATGTGGTCCTTTACATGTACTGTAGCCCAGGCTTTTAGAAAGAGCGTTATGATTCAGGTAAATCAATAAATTTGTAGCAGGACCCAAGAGACAGATAAACAGTGAGAGAACCAAGGGAGCCGTAAAACGAACGGTTTATTAACAATAACAAAGAAAACCAAAACACTACAAAAACACTCGAATAACAGTGAACACATAATCAGTCCAATATAACAAAACATTCACTACACCGTGGAAGAGAAAGACCCTTGACAATAATGAAACCAAACAAAAGACTCAGAACTATCACAAGCAAAGGCTAGGACAAGATCCGCACAGAGGCGACTACGACAACAAGAGAGTACAGGGAAGCTATGGTTACAAGAATGGCTGGAAAGTGTTGGCAAGAAATCTTTGACAATCTGGCAGCGTGCTGACTCTGCCACGCTGCTGAAAACATGAGGAGAATCAGTGGAGATCAACCTCAGGTGCGATGTCTGCTCGCCGCACCGCCAGGCCACACCTCCACTGCAGACACAGTGAGAAGGTTACAAAAAAACGCAACACACAACCACAACCACACAGAAAGAAAAAACCAAATCATAATCACACAGACTATAACAATACCCCCCCCCCCCCCCCAATGGACGACTCCTGGTGTCCCACCACGCCTACCAGGGTTGGTCCAGTGGAAGTCCCGGACTAGTCTGGAGTCCAAATAAAACTTGAGGAACCCAGGAGCGCTCCTCCGGACCATAACCCTCCCAGTCCACCAGATACTGGAGCCCCCTGCCCCGCCGCCGGACATCCACCAAATGTAGCACCCCAAAAGCCAGGTGGTTGTCTATGATCCGGGGGGGGAGGAGGGGGTTCGGAAGGTGGGCACAATGGGCTGGAGGCAACAGGTTTCAGTTGGGAAATGTGAAACATAGGGTGAATTTTCATGGTAACCGGGACCTTAAGCCGAACAGCAGATGGGGAAATAACCCAGTCAATGGGGAATGGCCCGATGTACTGGGGAGCCAGCTTACGGGACTTGACCCGGAGAGGCAAGCCAAACCTGTTGCCCCGCCCAGTACTTGGGCACCGGCGTGCGCCGCCTGTCCGCCACCTTCTTGTTGGCATCCGTGGTGTGCAGCAGGGCCGCCCATGTGTCTCTCCATACCTTGCATGTGCTTCTGGACCTACGGCACCACTATCGGCCCCTCCTGATCGGGGAACAGTGGAGGCTGGAAACCCAGCGATGCCTCGAAGGGGGAGAGGTTGGTTGCCGAGGTGGTCAAGGAGTTGTGCGCATACTCCACTTGTTAGGTGGCACGTGAGGAGCTAGAAGGTCCCAGGTTCAATTCCCGCCTGGGGCGTTGTGGGCGCTGGGGGCGTGTCGTCCACCATGCCTTCGGTGCCTGCTGCCCTTTAAGGGTGTTCACCTGGGGTATCCCCCATAAAAAAACCCCACTAAAAAACATGCAAGAAGATCACCACCTGACTGAATAAAAGGAACTGGGTCCCTGAGCACCGCTGTCGGCTGGCAGTCCGCCGCTCCTGGTCCGCCATGGAGGAAGGACTTGCCAGGATGGGTTAAAAGTGACAGCCAGTGACGCCACTCCTCCAGCGCCATCTTGACCACCAGCAGATCCCAGTTCCCCACTTCGTAGTTCCTCTCTGCAGGGCATAATTTTCAGGAGAAGAAGGCGCAGGGATGGAGGCACTGGTCTGGGGCTGCACGCTGGGAAAGCACCGCGCAGACTCCCATGTCCGAGGCATCCACCTCCACCACAAACTGCCAGGATGGCTCTGGTTGGGCAAGAATAGGAGCAGCAGTAAACAGAGTCTTTAACTGATTGAACACCTCCTCTGACCAGGCGAACCTAGAAGTGGGCCACTCAGCCACTGCCTGCACTGAAGGTGCAGGCGCCCGGTCTCGATGATGTAGGGGAAGGGAACCGACGACCGGTGGAAAGCGCACTTCTCCGCCTTGACGAACAGTCTGTTCTCTAAGAGCCGTGAGTCTTCAATTCATCCCCCTCTCTAGTACGCACTAGAGTCGAGGAAGTCGAGGAAGTTGTCCTCGGCTCCAGAGTCTATCAGAACTCGTACTAGCCATGCACCAGTAGTGGAGGTTAAGGTGGCCCACAGCTTTAAACGAGGAAATGAGAGAACCAAGGGACCCGTAATCATCTGATGATTAGATGGAAACATTAAGTGTACATTGGACCATAGTCCCTCCAATAAGTATTTTACTGAACTGCTTAAGTACAATTCTGAATCACAAGTTCTGTCAACTTCTAAAATTATCTACCATCAGTAAGTCATATTCATATTTATACATCTTATTAACTTTTATCACACTTTATATTTAAAGCACTTAGCATTAACTTACAGTGATAGCAGTGTGAGCTTTCCAGATCATTATAAACAAGACTTACCCAACCAATAAAATACAGCAGCCAGAGCCAGAAAAAGCTAATGTTTCTATGTCTGGAATCATCATATGTTACTGTGAAGTGCAAATAAAAGTAGAAGAAAACTAAAATAACAGTGTAAAAAAGGTTTCATTTATTTGGCAAAACAAAACAAAAACAAAAAACATAGCTGTTACTGGTAACATTTCCTGATCATATTACTGGTCGAGCCCAGTGAAAATACTTTGCAGTGTTGAAAATACTTGAGTGCCAAAGGAAAAGTCTCTGGCTTGCTGAAAAGCCAGGGGAGATATTGTCAAGACACAGAACAAAATATTAGAATACCATGGTTGTTTTTCTTGTGTTTGAACAGTTGAAATGTTGGATCAGTATGTCAATATGTGATTTGAGGTGCCAAAGATGTTTTTATGGTTCTCTCTTGGCTAGAGTTACACAAGGTTAATGTTACAGTCGTGTGTGGGAGAGTGAATGTGTGCATGTGTATGCTTTGTGTGTGTATGCATGTGTGCATTTTGCTGCAGGGTGCAAAGCTGCTCCAAATGTCCATCTGTCAAGTTCACAATCCACCTGAGCCCACTTACACATGCACATGTGCACCATCACACACAAAAACACAGGCAATTGCACCCATGTCCTTATCCACACAGGCACATGCAGAATACATTTGTCAGCTACAATCAGTACATACTTACAGCCATGCTGTGTTTTCCTTGCTTCAACTCTAGTCAGACCTATCTTCATTCTCACTGACATTTGCATAAAAAACATCCCACCTTTTCTCATGCTGTTACCTTGATGTAGCTGCAATATGCAGTGTGATATCAACATAACAAGTTTCTTGACAAAAATCCAAAAATGCATATATACATATTTCATAACAGGTGTTAAGAGAAGTACAGGAATCGGAAAGAATGCAGTGGAAAAGCCCAAACACTCACAAACAGACAAACCAGGCACACACAAACATATGTACACACAGTACATAGTGCACTAATGTCTGCCTGTATGTTAACATATAGACACGGTTTGTGTTTGCAGATGTGTTGCTAGTATTTCATTGTGGGCATGTGTCCTTGGCACACTGAGAGCCAAGCTGATAATTATTGAAATGAGCTGTGACTTGCTGTGGATGGTACCACTCTGGCAAGATCTCAGAATGAAATTAGTTTACAAGAGCCATATTAAGTACCTGTTTCTTTTCTGAGGATTTGGTATATGTTTTTCAGTAACACTAGGTATGGTTCAATAACTGTATTCTCTTACAACAGTTGGGTTAAAGACAATTCTGTCAGATGTTTTGTGCAAGTAAATGCTGCTTTTGGGGCTGTGCTCACTTCAACATCTACTCCATACAGATGCAGCCAATATCAGCACTACAGTTGCCAAGAAGGTTCCATGCAGGTGACATTTTATAGGTCTCTGACAATGTGCAGACATGTTGAATTTCTTATTCCACTTGAATTGTAAGATTTTCTCATGGGGTTGGGGGTTTCATTGGCACTCCAAATTAATTTAAACATTCCAGAGGGACATTTTGTTTAGAAGTGTTAAAGTTAAAATGTACACCATGGTCGGAATGAATACTCAGTTGTGATTGGCTGCGGGGTGTCAATTTAGTCCTGATAATGAACACCTACTAAGTAGTTCCATGAAACTGTTCACCATTTTAAATTGATGTGCTGGCCACATAGTACGAGCTGATAACTAAAACTATAGCATCACAAATGCAGTCAAACCCTCCATTTACAATTTATTGCAACATGTTAACCAGTCCTTGGAGGATGTGCAAAAAAGGTGTTAAATTAAGAAACTGCGAGAGAACATGTGACATATGTTTATGTAGAAGTTGAGTTTCCAGTTTAAATAAGTTAATAAAATTAATCCCGTTTAGTTTATTTCAATGTCAGAGTTAAGGAAAGCCGTACCAAGTTGTATTAAAATTGACTGTTCTCATAATTTTACATTTGGGCCACCAAAAATGGATTTTGGCAACTTATGGGTTTAGGGGTCTATCAGGCCAGTGCTTAAAAATATAAACACCTATCCCTGAATGGTCTAAAAAAAAATCTTTGGAAAATGACCCCTTTGAGGTGTCCATAATCATGTTTCATTGCATCAGCCGCACATTTGATAGTTCTAGTCTCCCCGTCATACATTAATTCCTTATACTGGACACTTCATTGGGCAATATCCCCTATGTGTATTCTTTGAAATTTAGAAGATATGATACAGTTTTTCATACATACTTCGCTGCTAGTAGCAATAAAGCAGTAACACATTGTAGCAAAAGAACACATAAGTTCCTCCATAATATTTAGACTCGCCACCGCACAAGTGTTACTAATAACATTAACAATGGGTCTGTTCAACTCAATGTCCCAGTATAGTAAGTCATGACACTAGCTAGGTTTCCATCAAATGTATTGCAAACTTTAGCCAAATTTTGAAGGGAAAAAAAAAATAAAAAATCTAGAGCAAACCCTCCCTGGATAACCATGACCTGGATGACTGACAATCTTCACAGGCAGGAAATGAATGCTTATTTCTTTCCATTACCATTATGTGATAATTAGGATGAGCAGTAAGTGGCACCAGTTCTCCAATTAGGTGCAATTATGCCCTTGCAGAAGAACAGCGCTCAACAAGATGATGTAATTAAAGAAGTATCGTTCAAATCTGAAATGGTGAAAAACAACGTAGAAATATGATGAACATATACCATTTTTGTTTGTGTATTAATTTTGTCTGTTAAAATCTCATCACACAGATCTGATACTATAACCTGCTTTCATTTTTCATCTCTTTAATGGAGTGGAGACTTCAACAGATATTCACGTCACAAGCTTCATATATGTACATGATTTATTAACTCAGTATGTTTCCATTAAAATTTGTAAAATTTTGCTTTTATTGATACACCAACTTCTCCACCTCAGCAAAATGTAAAAACTGTTTTGTGATATTGTGTGATTTTTTTTTAAAGTTTTTTTTATCTGTAAATTGAAAATGTCCATAAAAATGAATGGATGGAAGTGCACCTTTTGTGAGAGGCATAGTACCAGGTATCCAAAACTGAAGCAACTTAATGATATTCAGAAATATCAATTTTTCTTATAAGTTGCAATGTTGTGTGAGTATGCAGTGTGATTGTGTGTGAGGTAGTGTGAAGTATTCAGACTAATTCACTTTTTTTCATATTTTGTTTTGCTGCAGCCTATGCTATGGCATTTCAGCTGAATTTAACTCAGGTGCCTCCCATTTTTCTTGATTATCTTTGAGATGTCTCCTCACCTTGATTGGGGTACAGCTATGGTGAATTTAATTCATTGGACATGATTTAGAAAGGCATACCCCTGTCTCATAGCTGACACTGCTTATTAGAGCAAAAATCAAGCCATGAGGTGGCAGGAACTGTCTCTAAGCTCAGAAAGAGAGAAAACACTGCCGGCTGCATTGAAGGTTCCCAAGAGCACAGTGGCCTCCATAATTCTTAAATGGAAGGCCTTAGAAACATCAAAGACTCTTCCTAAAGGTGGCCTCGCGGCCAAACTGAGCAGTCTTGGGAGAAGGGCCTTGGTAAGACAAGTGACAAAGAACTTGATGGCCACTCTAGTTGATCTCCAGAGATCCCTTGTGGACATGGGAAAAACTTCCAGAGGAACAACCATTAGTGCAGCACACCAATCTGGGCTTCATGGCAGAGTAGTCAGACAGAAGCCTCTCCTCAGTGAATGACAGATGAAAGCCCACAAAAACAAGCAAAAAAGCACACAAAGGACTCTCAGACTGTGAGAAATAAGATTCTCTGGTCTGACAAAGCCAGGATGCAACTGCCTGGACTCAGTTCTAAGCAGGCAACGCTCATCACCTGCACAATACCTAACCTGTATTATATATTTCATTTTTTTCCTTTTAATATGTTTACAAATATTTCTAAAATCCCGTTTTCACTTTGTTATTTTGAGGTATTGGGTGTAAATTGATGAGATTAAAATGAATTGAAAAAAATTGCAGCATAACAAAATGTGAAAAAAGTGAAGGGATTTGAACACATTCAGAATGCACTGCATATGTGCATCTCGGGCCATAGCAAAGGCTCCTTGGGGGCCAGCAATTCCATGATATTAGGCTGCTTTTTTGGTGCCACAGGATACCCTGTGACTATGGAGAACCTTGTCAGTGACAATTGTGTTTGTATGAGAAACAGGATGATTTGCACGTATGTCTGTGTATGTTTGCTTTTGAGATGGATGGAATTGGGGGATATTCAGTGTTTTTCTATCTTGCCTGCAGGACTGTATGTGTGACAGAGAGAGAAGAAGAGAATGTGTGTACAGTGGTGGGTGTTTTCTCACTCTCTCTGTTTTTGCTTGCCCCTCCTGGAGGTGATTCATTGTGTGTATGCCCATTAGCTTGTCTGACTGTGTGTAGACCTCTGAATGTGAATATCTGCAATGTTTGTGTGCGTGTGTTTCACTGCCTATACTGAGATGCACCATGTCAAGCTGGGGGTTCCTTTCTGTGCGTGCGTGCGTGCGTGCGTGCGTGCGTGCGTGCGTGCGTGCGTGCGTGCGTGCGTGCGTGCGTGCGTGTGTGTGTGTGTTGCCTGCTGTCATCCTGGGGTAAAGCCTCAGGACATATAGGGTCATGTGACAGTCCTATCTATCTATCTGCAGACTGCATCATTGGTATTCTGGGTAGACACTGGTAGCAAAGCAGGAGGTGCGGGAGGCAAGGGAAGGAAAGAGAGGGGAAAGAAGAGTGTGTGTGCATGCATGTGTGTGTGTTTGTGTATGAAGACAGATATATGATGGAAAGAGAGGGACTTTGTGGAACGAGACCTAGAGAAAGAATTGAGAAGAGAACAATAAAGTACACAGACCCCCACAATCACAAACACATACACAAATTAGGACATGTGTCTGTGCACTGTATACAGACATATGCACTTATCCCTGAACATGCAGACAAACTGCCATCCAGTCATGCATCAGTAATGGTAAATGCAATCGTCCGCACGCATCTTGTATGACCAGTACACACATGCACAGCGATTTCTTTGTTAATTCATGAGGGAGATCAGATATGAATAAGGAGTCTATGAGGACTAAATGTGGGAAAATGTCATCAGCAGCAACATAAAGAGAGCTATTTCATAGTTGGGGCAAAGCTCTCTAATACAGCATGTTTATCAAAGTTTCGGGTTGTACAATACGATAAGCTCTCAGCCTTCATTGACAGACAGTCACATGCAGAGGCATCAGTTCACGAACCAGTGGCCCAGGATCTAATATAATTTGCCAGCAAAAGATCTGCTTATGTTGAAATTTCTCAGGACAAGTGCAGCTATGGGTGATGACTGCGGAGATGTTATTATTCATCAGTTTCTTGAATTGCCAGGAATTTAAATTTAGTTTTTCTATGGACACAAAAAATGTAGGTGTATTGACAGCAACTGTGGACAAAGGAAATGCTTAATTTCATAGAGGAATATATCACATTTAACACACTATACACAAGACACAAGGACCAGCTGACATCACTAAGAGAGCATAAATTTAACTAAGAGTGATTATTTAAGAATACTAAAACATAAGATGTACTTGTCGGAACCAAACAAAGAACAGAGCATGCATGCTGTCCAATAAGATGCCATTATATGATTTATACGATTAAATGTTCAATTCAAAGCATATTGTGTATCTGTAACAATAATAATAAAAAACATTTAATAAGCAAATATAAGAGATCATTCTTAAAAATATTTATGGTCGATGTTTATGTTTAAAATTATCTGCTAGTTGAAATTAACAGATTTTTTTAAGATTCTTAAGTGTCATTGTCAGCTTCAAAATCCAGTATAATTATTTACATAATTAATTGTATTCTAAACTGGGTAATATCAAATCTGATTACAATACCTGAATCCATTCAAATTGTTCAAATCAAGTTGAGTAATTTGTCTTAGCTTTAGTTTGTCTTTTAGAAAAACAGACACTTCACGCTGTGACTCAAATGTAACAAAAAAGCACAAGAAGCACAAGCTGGGGCCATATGAGTTGTATTTTCAGTGTGAATAGTAATATTTGCAGCACCTATTCATGCAGCACAACAATGTTCCGACACATTTTACCTTTATCAAAAATTGCAGCTCCTTTTGGAGGTGGCAGCACCAGGCGCCGTTCCTGGGCAGAGCATAGTGAGTGGGAGGGAGCATAAACTTGGATGAGGGAGTTTAGGTAGGTTGGAGTGGTTTTGGTGGCAATTTTTAGGCAAGCACCAAGGATTTATACTTGATGCAGGCAGCAACTGGGAGCCAGTGGAGGGATATGGACAGCGGAGTCGTGACAACCCCCCCACCCCCACCCCCCCATAAAAATGGGGGTCCCAAAAGGAGCCACAACGCGCCATTATAAACTTAACATAAACACAACTTATTCACTCTCTCCCCTCAACCTCAACAGCAGGATCCTGTATGTACACTGCCACAGGGGCACGTGAAAGCGTGTCCGCCACCACGTTCTCTGACCCCTTGATGTGGCGTATGTCCAACGAATAAGACTGTAGCATCAGGGAACACCTAATTAACCTTTGATTAGGACACTTTAAAGAGTTTAAAAATGTCAGTGGGTTGTGGTCTGTTAAAAACAACCACTGGCAGCCCAGAACCCACATACACATCATAATGCTGCAAAGCCCAAACTAAAGCCAAGGTCTCTTTTTAATTACAGAATAGTTAAGTTGATGTTTGTTAAACTTCTTGGAAAAGAAGCTTATGGGTCTATCCACCCCCTGGTCATTTGACTGTATCAGCACTGCACCTGCTCCCACGTGACTGGCATCCACCTGCAGCTTGAACGGCTTCTGCAAACAGGGAGCAGCCAGCACAGGGGCGGTACACAGGAGGACCTTGATAAGATAAGATATACCTTTATTAGTCCCACAGTGGAGAAATTTCAGGTATTACAGCAGCAAAGTGGATAGCAAACATAGAGGGCTGTTACGGGACGGCAAGGAAGGCGAGGACCCAGGATGCAAAGAGGAAGTACGTACACAGTTTATTAAATGAAAAGTTCAACACAAATCTCCAGAATGGGAAAATGCAGCTCCGGCAGATAACAAACCAAAAACCAATGCTGGAGGGAGGAAAACTCAACAGCCAAACGGTAAGGGAACAAAAAACTCCACAGAGGGGATAATGCACTCAGGCAGACAGAACAAAAAAAACCTCAACTGAAGGAGAACTCAGCTACCGCTGGTACAAGAACAAAAAAATCACCGTTTAGGGGAAATAGGGCTCTCAGACCGGCACAAAAATGAACTTACAGGAGAATACATAGAATGCAGCGAGACAACTAGCAATCTGGAGAAGCGTGGCAGGGATGAGGAGATCTTGTCCGTGGCGAGACACAGGCGACAAGTGCTAGAATCATCTGGCACAGGAGTGTGGGAGAAGCCAGCTTAAAAAGGAGTTCTGATGAGCCCAGATTAGTGACAGGTGTGTCCAGCCGCCGCACACCTCAGAGGAGATTGGCCCCGCCACGCTCCAGCCCTGGAGAGACACAGAGACAGAATCAGAGCAGCCAGAACACAGCCATAACAGAGGGCATCAGTAAAAAGGACATTAAACATCAAACAAGCAATATAAACAATATAAACAAGGAATAATGAAATATGTACTGATATTGTAATAGGATGATAGTACTCCTGACTGGAGTATTGATATTGCACATAGGAGTAATAATACACCTGATTGACAGATTGATATATTGCACCTTAAGTTGAAAGTCACCTGAGCTAAATATTTTCACAGTATGAGTGAACGCAGTTGATGTGTATTATAGTGCAGTCATATTGAAAGTCTTGGTGAGTGTGTGGTCTACTGGGAGCACTGCTGGTTGTAAAGTCTGACTGCTGCAGGAAGGAAGGACCTGCGATAGCGTTCCTTCACACACTTTGGGTGAAGCAGTCTGTTGCTGAAGGAGCTCTCCAGTGCTGTTAAAGTGTCCTGCAGAGGGTGGGAGTTGTTCTTGATCATGGATGACAGCTTAGCCATCATCCTCCTCTCTCCTACCACCGCCACTGAGTCGAGGGGGCATCCCAGGACAGAGCTGGCCTTCCTGATCAGTTTGTCAAGTCTCTTCCTGTCAGCCGTTGAGATGCTGCTCCCCCAGCAGACCACTCCATAAAAGATGGCTGATGCCACCACAGTGTCATAAAAGGTCTTCAGGAGTGCCCCCTGCACTCCAAACGACCTCAGTCTCCTGAGCAGATAAAGTCTGCTTTGGCCTTTCTTGTAAAGTGCGGTTGTGTTGTGAGTCCAGTCTAGCTTATTGTTCAGGTGAACACCCAGGTACTTATAAGACGTCACCATCTCGAAGTCCGTTCCCTGGATTTTCACCGGTATCAGGGGGCAGAGTGTTCATCTGCGGAAATCCACCACCAGTTCCTTGGTTTTACCTGTGTTGATCTGGAGGCAGTTCCACTGGCACCAGTCCACGAAGTCCTGCGTCAGTTCTCTGTACTCTCTGTTGTCCCCATCTGTGATGAGGCCGACGATTGCAAAGTCATCAGAGAACTTCTGCAGGTGACAGGTGGGTCTGTTGTATGAGAAGTCTGCAGTGTAGAGGGTGAAGAGGAATGGAGCAAGGACCCTTCCCTGCGGGGCCTCCATGCTGCAGATGACACACAGTCCCGGGTCCATATGTACTGTGGACGGTTGGTGAGATAGTCCAGAATCCAGTGTGTGAGGTGATGGTTCACCCCGGTGTGCTGCAGCTTGGCCCTCAGAAGTGCAGGCTGAATGGTATTGAAAGCACTGGAGAAGTCAAAAAACATGATTCTCACAGTACTCCCAGGTTTTTCCAGGTGAAAGGGAGCTCGATGTTGTAGGAAGATGACGGCGTCATAAACCCTGATGCCAGGCTGGCAGGCAAACCGAAGTGGATCAAGCGATGGGCTCACCAGGGGATGGAGATGAACAAGGACCAGCCGCTGCAGGGTCTTCATTAGGTGGGATGTTAGTGCCACCGGCCTGTAGCTGCTGAGGTCCTTGGGGTGCGGAGTCTTGGGCACCGGTACCACGCAGGATGTTTTCGACAGCTGTGGCACTCTCCCCAGCTTCAGGCTCAGATTGAACATGTGCTCGACAATCCCGCACAGCTGATTTGCGCAGGACTTGAGGAGCCCGGAGTTGATGTCGCCTGGGCCTGCAGCCTTCCTCGCCTTGATCCTCCGGAGCTGGTTTCTCACCTGGGTTGTTGTGACGGAGAGGTCGGAGCAGGGGGGCTGTGTGCTGGAGGGTGTGGGTGGGGGGGTTGGGTTGATGAGATGAGCAGTGGGGGGTGGCTGTGAGCTGAGTGTTGTAGAGGGAGAAAGGGGGGGCTGCAGCATAGAGGACTGGGTCGGGGCAGGGGCAGATGACATCAAATCTGTTGAAGAGGATGTTCAGGTTATTCACCGACTTTTGGTCCCCCGCAGCTCGGGAGTCAGGTTCCCTGTGGCCAGAGATGGTTTTTAGGCCTCTCCAGACTCCACTGACATTTTGTTGCTGCATCTGATCCTCCATCTTCCTTCTGTAGATGTTTTTCCCCTCTCTGATCTTCCATCTCAGCTGCTTCTGCACAGCCTTCAGCTCATCCTTATTTCCTGTCTTAAAGGCCCTCTTCTTCTCCTTAAGGAGGGCCTTTATGTCGGGGTTAATCCACGGTTTGTTGTTGGAAAAACACCGTACTGTCCTGGTGGGTACGGTGTTTTCCACACAGAAGTTCATATATGATGTGATCTGGGAAAACCCATCGGATGTCGCGCTGGCACTTTTCCAGGAAAACGTGAAAATAGGTCAAAAGTCAAAATATTGGTGAAATTGGGTTCTCATTAAATTATTATTTTACATCTTGTCTATCATTCCTGAAAATATCTCATTATATTTTGCTTGTTTAATATGTTAAAAACGTTATTTAAATTAGGCACCCTGTTTGTTGTTATCTCCTACGAATGAAAAACGAACAGTGCATGAAATGTGTGCGTGTTAGTCTACACAGCCTACAAAGACGGTATATCTATCATAGTTAAGGTGACCAGATGTCCCGCTTTGTGCAGGACAGTCACGCACTTCCATTACTTTCCACACATCCCGCTAATTGTGATGTTCATTCATTCATTCATCTTCTATACCCGCCTGTCCCTTTCGGGGTTGTGGGGGGGCTGGACATCAATGGGTGAGAGGCAGAGTACACCCTGAACTGGTCGCCAGCCGATTGCAGGGTAACATGTACAACAAACAACCATTCACACTCACACTCACGCCTATGGACAATTTAGAGTCACCAATTAACCTAATGAGCATGTTTTTGGTCTGTGGGAGGAAGCCGGAGTGCCCGGAGAGAACCCACGCATGCACAGGAAGAACATGCAAACTTCACATGGCAAACTTCACAAACTTCATAGGACAAAGGTCCTGCACGACCCAGGCTCGAACCAGCAACCCTCTTGCTGTGAGGCACGCGCGCTACCTGCTGCGCCACCGTGCTGCTGATTGTGATGTTGTTGCGAATTATTATTGACAGTGTCGCAAACAATTTGCAACAACGTCACAATTTGTGGGATGTATGAAAAGTAATGGAAATGCGTAACTGACAAAACATTATTTTGACACCTCAGTCAGATGCTACGAGATACACAGGGAGAGATGTTAAAGCTTCAGAGATGGAGAGAGTTTGAGGGAGCTGGTCGTGTTCTGATTTAGAATCCTTGTCTTTAAACCTGTGTTTCTCAAAATTGTGCTCCAAAAAATCCTACTGATCAGCTGACTTTGAGTGATCGTAACACTTGATGCAAACCAGATATAAAAATAATGAAAACAGCTTTGAAAAGAGCTTCAAATAAGCTTCTATGTGATATTAAAATCTCCAAAAGGTAAAATTTCGACATGTGACTGGTTTTCCCAGATCCCATCACATATAGTCTAGTTAGGCAGTGTGTGAGACTCTCAATGTCCTGTCCATGAGAATCACAGAATTCCTCCAACGCAGTTGTCTCGAAACAGTCCTTCAGAGCCTCGTCTATCTCATCAGACCATCTCTTCACTGTGCGGGATACAGCTGGTTGCCTGTGCACAAGAGGTTTGTACACAGGCAGGAAATAAACCAGGTTGTGGTCGGATCTTCCCAGGGGAGGGAGGGGTGATGAAGTGTATGCCTCCTTGGTGTTGGCATAACACAAAACCAGTATCTTACTGTCTCTAGTGCAACATGTAACGCACTGGGTGAAAGTGGGCAGAGTGGAGGATAGAGAGGCATGATTAAAGTCCCCAGACATAAGGAGGGCCTGTGGGTGCTCTGTCTGCAGCCTGCTTGTGACAGGGAGGAGAACATCACAGGCTGCATCAGCGTTAGCAGAGGGGGGAATATACGCAGCTATCGCGATAACATGCGAGAATTCCCGCGGCAGGTAATGCTAACGGCTCTAACAGTTCAATGTCCTTGCAGCAGAGTTGTTCTTTAATAGTGATGTGTCCAGAGTTACACCATCTGTCGTTCACAAACACTGCCAGCCCTCCTCCTTTCCTCTTACCACTCTCCCTCGTCCTGTCCGCCAGCAGCATCTTAAAGCCATCCAGCCCCACGTCCGTGTCTGGAGTCAGTGCAGTCAGCCATGTTTCCAAAAAATCATGATGCTGCATGCTCGGTAGTCCCTCTGGTGCCGGGTCAGCACCGCTAACTCGTCCATCTTATTGGGAAGAGATCTCACATTCCCCATGATAATGGACGGGAGGACGGGCCTGTATCTCCTCCCTCTGGTGTGACGATCAGCTCCGGCACGGCTCCCCCATCTCCTCCTCTTCAGCTTGGGGGATGCTCTGGAAAGTCTGCTGACATATTTAGCATTGACCTTTAGCAAATCAGTAAGAGGAGCAACCACTGCGGAAAAGTTTAGGCAGAAATTACGATAATATCCGACCATCCCCAGAAAACACATCAACTCCTTTTTGGTTGCAGGCACAGGGAACTGCTCTATTGCCAGCACCTTTGTCTGCACAGGCCTCACTTGGCCCTGACCCACAACATGGCCCAGGTAAGTTACAGTGGCACGAGCGAAGTCACACTTTGAAAGGTTATTTGTCAGCTGTGCAGCAGCCAAGCATTCAAACAGTGACTGGATGCGCAAAACATGGCTGTCCCAGCTATCACTATAAACAACCAGATCCTTCCAAATCACCGACCGCCATGTTCATCAAACGCTGGAATGGAAGAGGTCCAACACAATCAATAATGAGGTGTTCAAAAGGTTCCCCAATGGCAGGTATTGGGTGCAACGGGGCTGGCTTAATGACCTGATTTGGCTTGCCAGTTATTTGACATGTGTGGCAAGTTCTGATGTACTCTGACACATCCTATTAAGGCCAAGACCAGAAGTAACATCGTAAAATACGGTCATACGTTTTCCTGACCCCCAGTTGGCCTGATTAGACATGCGACAACTGAAATACTAAGCTACGAAACTTAGCTGGTGTTACAGTCTGGTAGGTTGGGTCTCTGACACCTAACTCACCACAAGGCACCCACTTCCTCACCAGCAGTCCATCATCAAGGAAATAGCCATGGGCTTTCTCCTCCCCCTCTGACACCGGGACTGCAACCTCCAACAGATCTTTCACTGAGGGATCTAAATGTTGCTCTGCAACCAGCTCTGCACGGGAAACAGACAAGGGAAAGTCAGATATGTTCACACATGGTTCTTTTACACTCACCACCCCTGGCTCACCACCTGCTTGTGCTGTGACTTGAGCCCCAGCACAAACCACTGGAAATGAAAGGCAAGTATGCTTCATCAATTGTGACCTTTTCACACACTTGAGAAGATGGCAGGTCAGAAACTGCACTCACTGGCGGAGCAGCTAATGCCATAGACTTCACATTATTCCTTTTTTGCCAAGCATAACAATCTGCTTTCACATGTCCCTTTTTGCAACAAAAATGGCAGACTTTTTCCAAGTCACATACAACTGACACCCTGACCTCAGACTTGACTTGCACCACCTGTATACACAGGAGCACTGACGCCACCAGCGCTACACACATTACTCCAATCACCACGGTAAGTCAAGATATACTGATCTGTTAACGCTGCAGCCTCGCCAACTTTTTTAACTTGCTGCTCTGTCAGATATGTGGCAACATGACTGGAAACTGCGTCTTTAAACTGCTCCAAAACAATCAGCTCACACAACTCATCAAAAGTGTCCACATCTGAGGCTGTGCACCAGCGATTGAAGATAATCAACAAATCTCTTGAAAACTCAAGGTAAGACTGATTATGCTCTTTCCTAGCATTCCTAAATCGCTGACGATAGGCCTCCGGAACCATCTCATACGACTTGAGAACAGCAGCTTTCACTAATGCGTAACTCAAACTGTCTTTCACAGACAACGCTGAATACACCTCATGCGCTTTCCCGGTCAGTACGCACTGCAACATGACTGTGCGATCAGCATTGGGTCAGCCCCTAGCATCAGCCACTCTTTCAAACAGAGAAAAGAGGGTGTCGGGGTCCCTCTCATTGAACCTCAGCACTAGCTGCAGATTACTTACCAGGTCAAAACGTGAAGAGGAGCGCTCACCTGAGGGAAACTCTCCCCCATGCTCACTCCCTGCCTCCAGGCTCTCGGACCAAACTTCTCGCTCTAATGCAATCCTGGCCTGCTCTGTGTCACACTTCAGTTTTTCTAGTGCCACCTTCTTCTCAACTTCAACTAGATGCTTTGATTTTTCATGCTCTATCTGCAACAGTAACCCCCCTCTGCTCAAAGGACAAGCCAGTCTTCTGGTGAGCCAGTGACAACACACCAGCAGCTCCTCCCACTGTAACTGGCAACACATTCATCTCAAACAAGTTAGCTTTTAAAATAGACTTAACTGTGTCCTTGAGCCTTTTGTCACTAATTTCAACCTCATAGTGGTCCACAATTTTCAACAATTGTTCTTTGGTACAGCCATCCAAAAACACTTCTGATGGAGTCTTAAAGAAATCCTCAACTTGAGCCATTTTACCAACATGGACCAAATGAACATAGTACTTAATACACTGGATGCAAAAAGGGCAACAGGAACGTCCCTGCTAACTGCCTAACCAACAACTGAACTAACTCACCCCTCGTCTTCATGCAGTTACTTGCGCCGGGTACTTATGCACTAACGACCACTGGTGTGGGAAAGCAACCAGTCACTGGCAACCACCCACAGCCACTGACATGCTCCCAAGACAAAAGCTCTAACTGCGTTCACCCCAACACTACCAAAACAAAAAACACAGCAAAACCCAAAGGAGTAACACTGCTATGCCTAACAGGGGAAAAAAAGACTAGCTCCAACATATTTACACACCAGCATGTTAACACTTACCTTCCTTTGATCAACCCAATTCGCACTCCAACCATCTCTTGTTCTGAGCACAAAGAAAGACATTAACAAGACACAGGTGTTTCCATTGACCTCAATTACTCTGAACAAGGCACCAACTCAATGCCAGTAGAAATCCCCTTAAGAACCTGCCCTCCAGGTGACATACGTACCAACCCTGCCAGTGATTGGTCCCTTCCCTTAAATTGACAGGGAAACCCCTGACAATCAACAGCACCTGACAATCAACAGCACCTGGATGCACTCAAACACAAAGAGGATTACTACTCCAGTGCACACAAATGAACCACCTAAATACCAGAATCGGACGAGCCCCCAATTTGTCATGACCGGCTCCAAGCCACTACAAATAAAACAGAGGGTGACAAACGTTAAAGCGAAATGATCAACTGTTTATTTAACTCAACATAACCAACTAAGGCAACAAACTAAAGTCGACAGGGCAAAACATGGAGAGCGTCGCTCTGGGGAGTGGAGCATCCTTCTCCTCTCTCCTTTCTCCCCTCTCCTTTCTCCCAACAGAGTCAGTCAGCCGTGGGCTTAAGTAGTGGGAACACCGGGCCCACGTGTTCCCACTACTTAGCAATAATAGAACAAAGGATTGATCAGTAGCCCTAGCTGATGGTAGTGTTTCAGTCTCCATAGAGTGTCTGCGAAACCAGATTGGCTGGGATCATGCAGTTTGTTATCAGAAAGGAATTCAGAGACCTGATTAAAGATTGTGCACTCAAGAGTCTTGGAAAGGAAAGAGAGGAGTGAAACCGGCCTGTAATATTGAACCTGAGCTGGGTCAATTGTAGGTTTCTTTAGCAGTGGGGTTACTCAGGCTAGTTTGAACGCAGTGGGGAACACACCCGATGTAAGTGAGGAGTTGATCATGTGGGTGACAGCAGGGACAAGTGTGGACGAGATGGCCTACAGGAGGTCAGAGGGTATGGGGTCCAGTGGACAGGTAGTGGGGCGAGAGTCGAGCAGAAGGTTGGAGACTTGCTCCTCTGTGACATGGGAAAATGAGGAGAGTGAGGCTCTGTTAGCTGGTGGTATCCTATTGAGTTGGTCAGGTGCAGAGAACTGGTCGGTAGTGAGCAAAGTTGAGGGTGGAGGCAGTGGGGAGTTGAGTAATCAGTTAAAAGCAGAAAATAGTTTCCAAGCGTCTTTGGTGCTACTGATTTTCTCCTGATAATAAGTGGACTTGGCACTTTTTAGGTTGGAAGAGAATGCAGACAGTCTGATAGTCACTGAGGTCAGAGGGATCTCTGGTTTTGCTCCATTTATTCTCGGCTGCTCTGAGCATCACCGATTGTTTAGAGAGGTGGGTAGAGTGTGAGTGAGCAGAGCAGAGTGTGTCTGTTGCCTCATTCACAGGGAGTGAGGAGAAAACACTGTGAGGAGGCATGGTTGCCGAGACCTCATCGGAAAGTTGAGCCAGTGTGAGGGACCGGAGGTTTCATCTGTAGGAGACCATTTGTGGTGGAGCTTGAGGATGCTCTGGTAAGGATACAGAGAATTCAATGAAAAAAAGTGGTCTGATACAGGTAGTGGGGTGACAGTTAGCTTAGCTGTGCAGCAATTTTGAATTGCAATTAAGTTGAGAGTATTGCCCGCTTTGTGTGTGGGAGCGGTGGAGGCCTGTTTGAGGTCAAATGAGGACAGCAGCAAAAGGAAGTTGACTGCAAACTGTTTAAGATGAATATTCATGTCACCCATGACAATCAGTGGGGGTGCCATCTTCAGGAATGGTTGAGAGTAGCATGTCCAGTTCAGCTATAAAGTTCCCCAGTAGCCCAGGTGATATACGACCAATGCATACAGCTTAGTGGGAGCAGTAACCATGATTGCATGATCTTCGAATGAAGAGCAGTTGCTTTGAGGAGTAAGCTTGGTGAATTTCCATTTTTTGGAAATGAGTACACCCGTGCCACCTCCATGTCCATCAGGACGAGGTGTGTGGGAGAAAGTAGAGTCAGCTGAAAGTACAGCTGGTGTAGCAGTGTTTTCTGGATGGATCCAGGTTTCGATTAGGGCTAGGACCTGAATTTGATGTAGCTTGGATAAATTCAGTTTTGTTTACTGCAGACTGGCAACTCCATATAAATAAAGGAAAAAGCATAGTGAGTAGCTGAGGTTTTTCTGAGTGAGTAATGGTTCTGAGGATTGCGTCGCCTTTTATAGCCAATGTGGGGTTTTTTTGCATGCTCTGGAGAACCGGAATATATTGGTAGCACATGGTGTGTGTGCACAGAAAGGCAGCAGGACTAGTGTAAGAGTAGTGGTGGCTACCTGTGTCCTTGCTCAGTGGACTCACGCAAAAGGGTCTTCACACAAAAGGGTCTTCACATGAGGCTGGCGGTTTCGCTGACGCTTCAGCACAGCCTGTGTGTTAAATACAGGAAGTGCCACAGCTGTGCCCCCTCACAGACTGTCTCCAAGGTTGAACCCGCCCCTTCAGGATTTTGCCAACTACCAACAGAGGGCATAACCCGCGTCAGCCGACCCTACTATAAAAACTCAGAGAGTGAGAGAGAGTGCTCCGTGACACAATAACAACAACAGTAACAAAGTCTGCTAACAGCCTAGCTCCTAGTGTGAGCCAGAAATAATGATAGAAAACATTAACTGATCAATTGCCAACTCCTATCATCCACAACCTAGCTTGCTCTGGTATAGTGGTAAGCTCAGTCACATACACACACACACACACACACACACACATCCACCACCACTACTGTCTTTCTCCACCTCATTGCTCATTGTAATGTTATTCTCTTCAGTCGCTATCTGGGCTGAGAGGTGATTGGAGTCTTCCCAGTCTGATAATGGGCCACATACACACTCTCTCTCTTTCTCTCTCCCACTCACTCTCACACACACAGAGATACCTTTTTGCAGTCACAGAGTCACAGAGTAGAGAGAGAAAGAGAGAGAAGGAGACTCATCAAGTAATTAAGGCCCTGGCTCTCCCTTGGAAATTAAAGGAATGGCCCTCCTTTACTCTCTTTGCTCTCCTCTCTCTCTTCCTCTTTCAGCTGGGCTGATTGCTGTCTGGCTTCGCTCCTCACCTGAGTATTTCACTCTCTCTCCGAGGCAGCCAACCCATAGTGCATTGTGCGGGTGATTACCCCACTGTGTGTAATTGTGGCAGTGGTTTGCTCAACATTATTTCCCCCACTTTCCTTCCTCACAGAGGAGGAGGCACCTCCCTCCAGACAGAGGGATTCAGGTGCACTTTTAGCTGTTTGTGTGTATGTGTCTTAATTTAAGAGAAAAAGCTAATAATACACTGCTTACATTCCTGTGAGCATTGTATATTTATGTATTGTATAATTATTTATGTATTTATTACTTTTTTGCATAGAAGTCATCTGTGTGAGTGTTTGTGAGTACAGTTGAAGACCAGCAAGTCATGCACACGGTCAGTTCCATTTCTCATGTCCTTGAAGAGAAATGTGAGTCAGATAACTGCTTCTACCTCAGCTCAATCTTCCTCTTTGCTAGGAGCAGGGAAGTCATGAAGAGTCAGTCCACTTCACCATCTGACAGCTGGTGAAGTGGACTTGAACCTCAATGTCTCGGACAACACCAGTGTCCAAAGATATTTTGTGGGAGAGACTGAATTTTATGAATTTACTCTTTATCAGACCACAAATGAGACAATAATTATCCATCTAATGCATGTATGTTCAGTAGGTGTCGGGTGCTGTGTAACGGCAAACATCAATTCTGAAGGGCTATGAGTTAGGAGTTTGAGTCAAGCATGTATCATGTGTAGCTTGGAAAATTGAGTGTTGAAAATTGAGTTTGATGAATTTACTAAATGAGCAATCCTGCCTGGATGAAAGTCCAAAGTGTTCAATATTAGATTGATAAACATGATAGTATGAAATTAATCACATCAATACATGCAATTTGACATAGTGTATAGATAAACCAGTACATTGTGAAGTAATGTAATACATTATTAAAACAAAACCGATGTTGTGTTTTGGTTTTAGAATTCTGTTTGTTTTTCATTATGACAATTTCTCCAATGAATCTTATCTCACATTTTCACCTTTCAATTTTCAGCAATCAAATGCCCCTAGCCTGTCTGAGCAGACCTTAACAATTGCTGCCACCTTTTGCCCAATAACAAAGTAAACGAAATCAACCAACCTGCAGCTACAGTAAATAAACAAAGTAAAGACACAGTAACCTCCACTATTATTTCTTTTAGCAAGGCAACTATACTAGCCAGCTAACTAGCTATGTACTACTTCAGTCTTCAAACTGAGTTACCTCAGCAGTGATGTGATCATTGAAGATGTTGTACAGAGAAAGATACACAGCCTTTAGAAGACCAAACAGGAGCGAGCTAGCTAGCTGGCAGCAGAGATCTGGCTGGAAGTCTCTAAAACCTGCAAATAGAGGTTGGAGACATTGGCTAAAAACTGAGGGAGTAGGTAGTGTGAACAACACAATGATGAAATTAAAAAAAAAGAAAGAAAGAAAGAAAGAAAGAAAGAAAGAAGATTGTTTGTAATATATCTTGTACTCAACTTGCACTCCATCACTCCCCCTTTCTCACCTCACCATTTGTTACTCTGAGAACCACCCTGAGAAGCTGAGGAGTACTGCTTGGCCTGCAGTATTTGGGGGGCTATAAACATTTTATTTAGATACATAAAGAGCACAGGATGGTTTGACGATCTTCCATATGCAGCAGAGGAAAGACAGAATATACAGTCATACCGCTCTCTCCTCAGTGTGAAACCCATTAAATACATGCAGCTATAATCAGACAATGCCAGTTTCATCTGCAATGTGACAACATTCAGGCCAAGAAGTTCTTCACCTCTATTGTATATGTGTGTGTGTGTGTGTGTGTGTGTGTGTGTGTGTGCGTGCGTGTGTGTATGTGTGTCCAAGAGGCAGTGAACGGAAAAGAGAGGGAGAGCAATTGAGAGAGAGCAAGAGAGAGATTTCATCTCCTCTCTGCCTGTATATGTGTCTGCTAAAATATAGGTCAGGCAGCGGTAGTCACTCATAGAGTCTGGGATAACAAGAATGTTATGTGTGTGTGTGTGTGTGTGTGTGTGTGTGTGTGTGTGTGTGTGTGTGTGTGTGAGGCCATGCATACACATCACATGAATAAAGCATGCGTCTCTCTTGTAATATGTTCTTATTTGTGTGTGGTCCTTGTCCTCATGTGCCATATGTGTATTTCTTTACATGATTGGTGCGCCTCTGTATGTGTGTGTCTAAAATGCCTGTTATGGACAGCATGTATAATAGAAAATGACAGTCTAGTCAGCTGAGTCTAGTAAAGCCCAGGCATGGTCCTCTTTCATTCTCCAACACACAGACTCAACCTTGTACTTATATCCTTGTGAGGACCCTCCTTAAAGGTCCAGTGTGTAGGATTTAGTTGCAGCAGTGAGGTTACAGATTGCAACCAACTGAATACCCCTCAGCTCACCCTCCCCCCTTCCAAGCATGTAGGAAAACCTGCTGTGGTCTTGAGATGCCAAAATGTTGTCACCTGTGACATCAAGTTACCTGTCACGTGATGAGGTTTGTTTAGATAGATATATTTAGATATTGTATTTGGTTATTTATTCTATAAAACTGTAGGTCATGGCTAACATGTAAGATAGTGAATGTTAATGTTACTTGTTTTACATAGTGGTAATGTTTTGTTTTGCTAAAGTTAGCTAGCTGCTTTGCATACTAATAGAAGCTAACATTAGCAAAGCAATGGTAAAAAACCTATTTTATTCTAGACATGTAGTCTGATAGTGAGATGGCTTTAGCAGGATACATACTTTTCTTTCTCTGTTTGCAGAGTCTTAGACCGGGTAGACCGCCCAGTAATGTTACAGAGGTTAGAGGGAGAGGGCAGAGAGGCAGAGGTGGTGGAGCAGTCAGGGCCAGGTGAGGGATAGGAGCTAACATTACCAGAACGGCAGTATCAAGAGAAGAAGAGGAGAGAATGGAGGCCCACCAAAGTGACAGAAGAGAATCGACTAAGGTTTGTATTTATAAAATTATTTTATTATTTTCCTACGAGGTCTGCATGATATCAACAATATCAATACAAAACAAACACAAATACACATTGTGTATTTACGCAGCAGCTCTGTGCTTTTCATGCCACAGTTTTACTGTAGTGTGTAGTTTTAATGTGTTATGACAGTGTAAAGTGAGTCATTGCATGGGAAATGTTAGCTACACTAACATTGAATGAATGATTATATAAATACTATTTAGAAAGATTATCATGTTTTAACATTTTTTTATTTTTTAAACCCATTATTGTTTTAGACATGTTGGGGAAATGCTTTAAAGCCTACAAATCCTAAGCTGCAGTTCCATTACCATATTGTCAACACTGTATAATACAACTTATAAAACCTTGTGTTTTTCTTTTTTATTTCTCCAGAGACTTCTTCAAGAGATGAGCCTGGAGGAGTGCAGGGGGCACACTGACCAACTGCCTGAAAGGCTGAGAGATAGGCAGGGTTTTGATGCCTTGATGATGCATCAGCACAGGCATGGTGCCTTACCTTTTGCTGGAGTGCCAGTGGTACCATGGTGTACTTACTGATGTACTTGGTAACTGTAAGGACATGCCTACAGTCCAGGGGCCTCATTTATAAAAATTGCTTACGCACAAAACGGGGCTTGAAAGTTGCTTACGCAACTTCCTACGCAAAGGTTGTGATTTATAAAAATAAATTTAGCGTGAGAATGTGCGCACCGGTACGCCAACTTTGATGCTTGCGTACGAACATTTTGGAGACGGGGAAACTGGCGGTGCAGATGGTGAGGTGGTGAATTGAAGCCAGATTGATCTCATACATTTAATGTCATCACATATCAGACTTATAGACCCGCGTAATCAGAAACACCCAAGTCTGCAGTGTTATAGATGTGTTCCTTTAATGAGCCGTTAGGCCTACTACTGTATGCACAATGTTCATATATCATACTTCCATCTTCAAATGATACAGAGCGGTGGATGGCACAGATGGATTAGTAGTAATTCTGACAAGGTGTGTCACAATCATTCAATTTGCTGAGTAAGCATATAAATAGTGCGGTGACACTCGTGCGTAATGCTGCACAATGGATGCGCTGGCACTGCTGGAAGATCACGCAAATGGTAGGATCAGGATGGAGAGAAATTTTAGGGACCACGGAGATTTGCTGGCCCATGATGATGACTGGCTAATAAGCCGATTTAGATTCCCTAGAGCGGTGCTGTTGGATCTATGTGCTGAACTGGGCCCAGTGTTAGATAGACCCACCCGCCGGAACCGCGCCATCCCGGCGCATATCCAGGTGCTGACCACTCTGGGGTTTCTGGCGACTGGCTCCTTTCAGTGGGAATTAGCCGACAGGCAAGTGTTTGATATGGTTAATATTATATAATGTTACATTGTCTGTCTAAAGCCCCTTTTGGGTATGATATAATTCAGTTAAATTGTGTCCTTAGGTCTGGGATATTTGCAGCAATGTCCGGTTTCCCAAATATATTGCTATAAGGGCTCAGAGTGAAAATGAATTTGCTTATGTGAATCGAAAAAATGTGCATTCACTCAATGTACAAATTATTTGTACCTCGGACATGATCTTGACGAATGTAGTGGCACGGTGGCCTGGGTCAACACATGACACATTCATCTTGACGCACAGTAGTGTAGGGATCTGTAATTTCTGCCACAGATCGCTCTGTGGCACTGGAACTATTCACTGCGGTGACGACGTGCCGCCACTCATTTTTTTTAATTTTTTTTATTGTATTCGTGACGCCACTACTGTGACCACCAAACAAAATATCCTTTCTGGCCTCCACCTCACCCACAAGCACCTCGATTTCAGTCTCCGTAAAATTTCTTTTTCTTTTCTCTGCCATGATCGAACGTAAAATGCCATTGATCAGCAGGCGTATTTATATGCAAAGCCATTCATGAGGTACTTTGCATTGACCATTCATGGTAAAATGTGGGTGTGTCGGAGGCGGGATGTGAGGTGAATCCACCAAGCCATTTTCAGCTTTTGGGCGTACGCACACTTTTAGTATGGATTCTACGCAATGTTTTATAAATGAGGCCCCAGGAGAGGAAATGCTGTGACCAGGATCCAACCAACTGTGTGAGCCTATTACCACAGCCCTGCCTCCTAGGAATTATGCTTATAGCAACCCATTCTCATACCCAGTGCATCAAATACAAATGTTTTTCAGCACCTTTGTGTCTCATACAGATGCACAAGGTACCCTTTAGTATCTGTATGAGACACACCAAGATTTCAACTAACTCTAAAATAAATCCATCTGCTGCAATATTAGACACCCAGAGCAACTCCTCTGCCCATCCAACACATCCTCATCTCAGTGATGCCGAAAGCTTCCCACCAGAGAGTCTTTCTACCATGTTGTTAATGTTGTGAAACAGTCACAGTTTGGTTCAGTTTGGGTACCAAAACTTCTTGGTGAGGTATAGGAAAACATCCTTCACTGTTGGTTTCAAACAGGACAGAAACTCCGGAGACCGGGGTTTCTGTCCTGTTTGTGTCCTTGTGATAAGATCCCTTATACCCAAGTGCAACATACTGGTTTCACATCTGGCCTCTCTTCAGGCCCTCTGGCTTGTTCACACAGTACCACAAGTACTCAAACACTTGTGTGAATTCAATGACATTTATTGGTCCACTCTAAATACGATATATTGTTCTGCAATTATTTTTTATTGCTTATATGTTCATATATTCATCTGTTATTTATACTTGTTCAACTGAAGTTTGAATTCTGAGTGCAATAACTCATGAATAAAAGATGATTAACAGATCAACATATAAACATGTACTTTATGACAGTAATTCCATGCAGTGTCATTACATTTTCATTTCATTTTCACTTCAGGTTATAGAGATGCATTTTCATTATAGGGGACAGCTGTATACAACTTTACAAGTTTGAACCAAAAAATTGTATGGAAAAACAACACTAACAATAATGATATTTGTATATATTGATATGTCATAATTTACAGAAACATTGTTGACCTTCCTTTTCAATCCTGAGAATTAAAGTAAAAATTCTGGCACAGAATCACAACCTCACTGTTCTCACTGGATAAACACACAAACATGATAGTTTATTTTGTCTTCATCAGAGTCGACACAGATAAAGACAGAATAAGATGTTGAAACATTCGTCTGTTTGAATTTTAAAAGCGGGGATTTTTTTTTTTTTTTTTGATGTGCTCTAGCTCTTTAATTCTATGGTCCTGTCTGAGAAGCACCACAACTCAGCTATTTTCTTGTGGGAAGATGCATGTTGAAATCCTGTCTGAATCATTCCAAATCAGCAACTGCGTAGAAAACTAGCCCTGTTGAAGACAGTGACATTACAGATTATGCTAATATACTATTTTATAGTTTTTATACAGTCTTGTGAAAATAAGAAGAGTATGAGTTACAGTATCCTACAATAATGACAAACAAATGTGTACAACTTCCCTAGACCTCTCCTGACTTGTGTCTGCATCTATTCTGATGTGACTGGTGCAGGTATGGGGGGAACCAAACCGATGCCTCTGGGGTTGTTGGGTCAAAGGTTCTTTACGGCCCTTGCTTGCAGCTCAGGGATGTAGGTGTAGGTTTTTTCAGATTTCAGGGTGTATACACTGTATGATCATGCATTTTTTATTTACAACCTTCTGAAAGTTGTCTCAGAACACTTTCCTGGTACAGATCAAACTCTTTTATCGACAGAGACACAACAATTCCCACATGACCCTTGGTGACAGTGGCGAGGAAAAACTTCCTTTTAACAGACAGAAACCTCAGGCAGAACCAGGCTCTGGGTGGGCGGCCATCTATCTCAATCGGTTGGGTTAGATTTATGTAAAAATGTGACATCCTGTTGGGTGTCACAGTGGGCACTGGCTCAGGGGACAAGGAAGAGACATAGTCTTTTTTAAAAGGCCATTTGTAATAAAATCAAAGGATGATTAAAAGAGGATCCTCCCAGAAAGAACTCAAAAATGTTCATAGACCTTCTATGAACATTATAAGAGAATAAGATGGGTAAGATAAAATAAAATACAAGAAAATAAGATAAAATAACCCGATAAAACATAAGGTAGGACTGGTATGTTTATTTGAGGGGCGGTCCAAAGCGCAGGTAGGGCAGCGAGAATGTAATGTGATGTGAATTAATTAATTAAAACCCATTTCACTTCCTTTCAAGATAAAATTTAAAAAGATGTTTCATCCCCAGGATTTCCAGGCGAGTATGACAAAATGACCGTTTGTTGTCAGGAAAATATAAATATAATAATTTAGCAATTTAATGGGAGAATATAAATAGATAAATAAATAACAGTATAAAATAATAAAATACTGGATTGATTAAAGAGATAGGCACAGTAATAAGACACACATACACACACTCACATATATTTTTACTTTTTTTTTAAAAAAAAAAAAGAACGGTGATAAAAGATCATGCAAACATAAATTTTGAAGTGTAATATATATATATAAAACAAATAAATAGAACAGATAAGTGATTTAAATAGGTGGTTAAGTGCTAAAATAAGTGCTATTAGTTAAGATTTTAAAACACAATGTAAGGCGCAGTCATTAAACATCTCAATTTCATTTTTTTTTTCAAAAAAAAAAGAAAAGGGAGAGAGGAAAGGGGAGAAAAAAGGAAGGGGGTTAATATTCAATTAAAAGAAAGGGAGAGGAATGTATAGGCAGATCCTCGTTAAAGTTTTTCATCTAATCCAGTCGGTTGGATGATCCATCTCCTCTCCGAAGCCTGTGGCTGCGCCACGGACCACCGCTGGTTGCTCTCTAGACCCATACTCTGAAGATTGTGGGGGCCATGTAGTTTAAAATGAGTGTATAGAGTGTTTATGCCTACTCTTAAATGTAGAGATGGTGGTAGACTGGTAGATGGTTCCACAGGAGAGGAGCTTGATAGCTGAAGGCCCTGGTTCCCATTCTGCTTTTGGAGACTTTAGGAACCATAAATAAGCCTGCATTCTGGGAATGCAGTGCTCTAATGGGGTAATAAGGTACTATGAGCTCTTTAAGTTCAGATGGTGCCTGACCATTTATGGCTTTGTAAGTAAGAAGAAGGATTTAAAATTTTATGCTGAATTTTACAGGAAGCCAGTGCAGAGTGGCTAATATCGTAGAAATATGATTTATCTTCCTCATCTTTGTCAGAACACATGCTGCAGCATTCTGGAGCAACTGGAGAATATTCAGCAAGGAATTTGAGCAGCCTGATAGTAAGGAATTGCAAAACTCCAACCTGGAAGTTACAAATGCATGAACTAGTTTTTCTGCATTGTTTAGAGACAGGATGTGCCTGATTTTTGCAATGTTACGCAGGTGAAAAAAGGCAGTCCTTGAAATTTGTTTTACTTGGGAGTGAAAGGACATATCCTGATCAAAGATAACTCCCAGATTCTTCACAGTGGTGCTGGAGGCCAGCACAATGCCATCCATAACTGCTATATCATCAGAAAGTGAGTTTCTATGGTGTTTAGAGCCTGGAACTCTTCCTCATCAGAGGGTTTGGTCCCATCTGAGAATAACTCCTCTTCCACAGGGTGTCAATGTTTCTCTGGTTCTCCCCTCTCTAGAGGTTGCTGGAGCTCTAGTGGGCTGGTCCAGATGCTGTTGGTGGAAACAGGTCATGAGTTCCCGGTCCAGGATGTGTCGAGCGGGAACCTTTGATCTTTCTTCGGGGCCGTAACCCTCCCAATCAACCAAGTACTGCAGGCCCCAACCCCGGTGACGTGAGCACAGCAAGCGGCGTACACAGTAGGTGGGTCCTCCATCAATGATCCGAGGAGGTGGAGGTTCAGCGGGTATGAGAGGACTTTCCTTCACGGGCTTTATCCTGGAGATGTGGAAAGTGGGATGAACTCTCATGGAGCAGGGAAGACTTAACCTTTTCGCTGTGGGGCTGATGATTCTCTGGATGGGAAATAGTCCAATGGACCTGGGGGCCACTTTCCTGGACTTCATCCTGAGGGAAAGATCCCGCGCAGACAACCGCACCCTCTGACCCTCACGATATTCTGGTGCTTGCGAGTGTCGGCGGTTGGTGGTGATGGTGTAGTGACCCACAGAGTGAAGGAGTGAGGCTCTGGCACAAACCCAAGAGCATTGACAGCAGCAGATGAATCAATGGATGGAGGGACATGAGACTTCCCACTCCAATGCTGGGAAGAGTGGGGGCTGAAACCCACACCCACACTGGAAGGTAGACAGGCCTGTGACAGAGCTGTTTGGGGTGTTGTGTGCATACTCAACCCATTTGATCTGTTGTGACCAGGAGGAGGAGTTCTTAGATATGTGTGGTCTGCATTTCCTGATTCATTGACTCCGTTTGTCCATTGGATTGAGAGTGGAGATGATAAGATGATCCAGATGATAAGATGGCGGTGGCTCCCAGTAAACTGCAAAACTCCCTCCAGAACACAGGTGAGAACAGGGGACCCCGATCTGACACCACGTCAACCAGGAGACCATGGAGATGGAAAACATGTTGTAACATCAGTTCTGCGGTTTCTCTGGCTGAGGGAAGCTTGGGGAGAGGGACGAAATGAGCCATCTTACTGAACCTGTCCACGATTGTCAGAATGGCTGTGATTCCCTGGGACAGAGGGAGAGGCAAAGTCCAGGGAGATGTGGGACCAGGGACGATGTGGGATAGGCAGGGGCTGAAGGAGGCCAGCCGGGGCGTGATGAGAGGGTTTTTGCTGGTTGCACACGGCACAGGTGTTGACAAATTCCCCAAGGTCCTTTTCCTGTTAGGCAGAATGCCTGAGTGATTTCTTAGGACCCAAAGATGCAGGCCAGAGAGGGATTTTATCAAACAACAATAATTTATTTTAAACAAGAACTGTGCAACAAAAAACACACTCATAAAGAGTGGACAAAACAAACACAAGGCACACTCAAAGGATTGGAAAAAAAAAACAAAATAAAGTGCACTCGAAAGTGAGTGGAAAGAAACAAAGGGAGTTCCGACGAATCGAGTTTCTGAAGCAGGGCACACACTGACGAGGTAGGCAAACAACTGAAACACAAAGCACACTATAAGTGGCAATCCAACAAAGCTAAACATTAGCACTACTCACAAGGAGAGGAGATAGTGGACATAGTACACACACTGAATGAATGAAGACAACAAAGACATTCAGGACAATCCAGCAACAGGTAGGAGAGAGCGCTCCCCTTTTATCCTGTGCCTAACGATGGTCATGTGCATCAGGTGTGCACCTGAGGAGGCGGAGCTGGCCAGGTGTAGAGACACACCCAGCTAGACAGACAGGGGAAAACAGACAGACAACACATAACACTGGGAAAAGGGGAAAAGGACAGACAGGTGTGCAAAATCGCAACATTTCCAAGGTGAGCCACCAAAACCGTTGGCGGAGGACGTCTCCAGTCCATTGGAATCCGGGGTGGCAGGTGAGCTTGGAGGAGTCTACCCAGTGGAGAACGTGGCGCAGATTCGGAGGAGCAAACAACCGATCCTGAGGGCAAGAACTGGACCCGGGCTGGACCTCTGTGGCTGCTCCAACCCTCTCCTCAATCTCCCAGGTGACAGGGGCTAGAATCAGGAGGTGGGCAAGATGGGTGTGGTTTGGATCACTCTCTCCTCCTTCTCCTGAAACTGACGGAGAGAGCGTCAAGCTTAATGTTCCGACAGCCAGGTTTGTAGGAGAGTGCGAAGTTAAAACAAGTGAGGACTAAGGACTACCGAGCCTGTCTGGAGTTGAGCCTTTGAGCACTCCGGATATACTCCAGATTCTTATGGTCTGTCCAGACCTGGAAAGGCTTTTCTGGTCAGTGGCCAACTGTTGGGACAGAACAGCTCCCACCCCAACATCAGAGGCATCAACCTCCACGACGAACTGGGTCGGCATTTGGAGGGTGGGTGCTGAGGAGAACCGGGTCTTGAGTGTTTCGAAGGCCCTCTCCACCATCAGGGTCCATTGAAACAGAACTTTCGAGGATGTCAAGCTGGTGAAGGGGGCCACGACTGAACTATAGGTCTGAATAAATCATCTATAAGAGTTGGCGAACCCCAGGAAACGTTGCAGGTGGCAGAGACTTTCTTCAGGTCCATTTGGAGGCTGTCCTTGGCCACGATGTATCCCAGGAAGGCTATGGAGGGGGCGTGAAACTGGATGGATGGATGACATGAAGGACGTGCTCCTTGCCCAAGAGTGAGTAACAGGCTGGCAAGCTGCCGTCCCCCTGCCCTCCTGCCGACAGCCAACTCGATGATGCCATCCATGGGACATTATACGACACTTTGATGTAGTCTGCCAGAAAGGCATCACTGAGGACGGCGGCATTTCAATGTCCACCCGGGGGCTCGCTGACAGGAAGAGGCGGAATGATGGGTGGTGCCTCAACCCCAGATACTCAGGTTGGAGATGGGCGCCGGCCATCCACTGGATCTGCTAATGCTCCTAGGCCCTGCTCTGTCACCGCTGTGGCCATCATTATGCCATCATGTTGCTGAAGAACCTCCTCTATTCTTTGGATTCCATGGGGAAGAAGAGTGCTGGGTCCATTACTGGCCAGACTGTACTGTAACAAACAGGTTTAGAGAATTGCAGCACACCGAGCACACATGCGGAGCAGACTGCAGATGGTAAATGGACAGTATTTGTATAGCGCTTTTACAATTCAAGTCTGCATGATACTTTAGCATGTGGATGGCTGTGGCCAGGGATTGAATCACCAACCATCTGATAGGTGGATGACTGCTCCTCCTACCTCCTGATCCACAGCCACCCCCTTTTCCCCCTTCAGATCCAGGTAATGTGTGGTGAGCCAAACAACAAACAGTTCTACTGACTCTTGAGTTTAACAGGGGCAAGGCAAGAGATGTTGTCAGAGACGGAGGGCAAAAATAATTACTAGGGGTGCGGAGAACAGGCGAGGTTGGGAACAGGTGAGGTTGAAACCGGGAGATCAGTACGAACAATAATGCTGGAGAGTCTTGCGTGAAGGCGAAGATCTGGCACTGAGTGAATGGAGGGGAGCTGCTTAAGTGTGGTGCTGATTGGTGATGAATCCCAGGTGTGCACCAGGTGATTGAACAGGTGGGCGTGGTGAAGGGTGCAGGCTGAGCAGGTGAACAGAGAGGGAGAGTGGCAGCTGGTAAGAAGCTGATGAGTGTGACATTGTTGTGTAGAAAGTCAAACAGCCGATTAGCAACAGTTTTCTCAAGAATTTTTGAGAGAAAGGGGAGGTTGGATATTGGTCTATAGTTGGCTAAAACCTCTGGATCAAGAGTAGACTTTTTAAGAAGAGGTTTTATTAGAGCTACTTTAAAGGACTGTAGTACGTAGTCTGTTTATAAAACAGATTGATGATGTCTAATAATGAAGAGCCAATTAAGGGTAAAACTTAGCTTAGTTGGGATGGGGTCTTAAATACAGGTTGACGATTTTGATGAAGAAATTATTGAAATTAGTTGGTGAAGGTTGACAGGTGAAAAATTGTCTAAAACTACGACAGGTGTAATAACAATTTCTATGGTTTCTGTGTTTGAATAAACCAGTACCCGTTGAGGGCAGAAGGTGATGAATTCTGTCTCTAATAGTAAGAATTTTATCATTAAAGGAGCTCATGAAGTCATTACTACTGAGGGCTTAAGGAATACGAGGTTCAACGGAATTTATGGCGCTCTGTCAGCCTGGCTACAGTGCAGAAGAGAAATCTGGGATTGTTCTTATTTTCCTCTATTAGTGAAGAGTAATAGGCTGCTCTAGCACTGCGGAGGGCTTTCCTGTATGTTTTAATACTGTCTTGCCAGGCAAAATGAAATTCCACCATCCAGTGAGACTTCAAGTGTCACAAAGCTTTAATGGACATAGTTCTCAATAAGCATTGGCAGAAGTATGTATATAAATATCTGGCCTTCAGGTAAAGGGTGTGAATATGTTTCACATAAGTGTACATTATATGATTATTTGTGCATATATGAGGGCTGAGAGTATGCATATTTTTGTCCCAACCAACAACTACACTAAATGATTTTATTTCATCACACCTTCAGCCAGAGAAGAGGAGCTAATCAGTGTAATCAGCTTTAGTTGTCAGCCATCAGTAGCACATGGTTAAATACCTCTGTAGGAATACTCATTCTACAATTAATACATAGGCAGTAACAAGAGCCACGTATTAAACTTACAGCAGCTGTTTTTGGCCAGACTCTTGGCACCATGCCACATGTCCAGATTGTGATGAATTTCAATTGCCTGTATCTGCCTTTCTCTGTTTGAAGCAGGGAATCATTTCATATCACTACAATATTTCAATCATCCTTTTGACACATGTATATAAGATGGGTACTTATCATAAAGGCTTCGATCTGGGCATGAGCATCTGTACAGATCTCACTGACTTTATCTCTCATGTAAGTTTGTCCACAGTCTACACAATCACAATGTCTTCAATACTTCAATACAGTATGTAACATAGTAAGGTTTATGCTATGCAGCTAGGACCACAATATTTTTCCCATGAAGTTGACTGAGACCCTCAGTCATCTGTGGTCCCATAAGTCTTTTACTAAGTAAGCGTCCTGAATGGAGAAGGTGTTCTTGTTCACCATCTCCATGATCATAAATTTGAACAAGAGGGAAACCTTTGTGTAGTTGTTGCCAGACAACAAAATGTTGGTGGACAAAGGAAAATCTCCAATTGGCATGCCAAACTTTATTACAGGCTGGGAATTTCACCTCTGTGTCCATTGGGGCAGATCTTAAAGACCTAAATAAACATAAGAATTAAATTTGACATGAACATCACTGCCTTTCACTATAATTTTTTGAAGCACCAGCTTTACTGCAAATTTGCAGTTATGATATGCTGTGACTGTCAAAACCTGCTCTTGGAAGTGATGTTGGTGTCAAAGGGGGTAACACAGTCACACATCACACAAGTCTTCAAAAGGCTCATACATTTATCCACCAGCAGGATCAGAAGTGTAGCCAGTTTTCTTGTACCTATAATGCCATCTTACAGGTGACTGATCACAGGGCTCATCCAGAGGGTCTCCGTGTCCAGGCAGGTCATGTACAGTCTTGCTGATTCCAGTAACTGGAAGTTGATCTAATCCATTTGACTGTGACAAACATTTTAGGACAGCTCAATTATTGCAATATGATGACTTATATCTATATATATCGTATATCTGTCCCACTGGAAGTACCAATGCTAAACACTGGTGGAGGTGTGAGCCGAAAAGGTTTTGCTTTGCTTCTCACAACATAAAATAGTTAGCCAGCCAGGTGACTATAAACAAATGAAAACATAGATAGCCCTACATCCTATACACTGGACCTTCAAAACCAAGTCTTAACCTTCAAACAACCCTTTGAAGTTATGAGGACAGGCCAGAATGTCCTCACTTTACAATAAATGGCCCGACACCCCTGCCCCCAACTCTCGGCTGAGAAGAAGTCTGGCAGTCCACAGTCATATTTTTGCAAAGGTGAAGAATAAGAATGTGCACATGTGTGTATATGCTTATATGTGTGTATGTGATTGAATATGACTTGGGATTTTGTGTGTTTTCAGTCCTGTTTGTGCGCTCCCATTGTAGTAAGATTGCCTATTTCTTTCTGTCACTGTCCTTAGTGCTGAAACTAACAGGATGGTATCTCCACTCCATGACTGGAAAACCATACACTAACACACACAACCACAGTGTACTGTATTGCTGTATTGTAACTTCTTCTGTTGTCTGTGCTCTCTCTTACCATTTGTCATTTTCATTTGTCTTTCTTTGTTTCTCTCCTTCACACACACACACACACACACACACACACACACAAACACACAGACACACAGTTGCTTGTACTTTGTGAGGACCTTCATTTATATAATGCTTTGCTTAGCCACTTAACCTTAACCATCACCTTCACCAACCCTAACCTTGACCTAAACCTAATTTGTACCTAACCCTTGAAACCAAGTCTTAACCGACAAACAGCCCTTTGAAGTCATGAGGACTGGCCAAAATGTTCTCACTTTCCAAAATGTCCCCAGTCTGCTGGTTAAAAAAATGTCCTCACTATGTGGCAAGTACAAACACACACACACACACACACACACACACACACACACACACACACACACACACACATGCACACACACAGATATACCAGGGGAATGTTGGCTGTGTCCTGATGAAGAGTCAGAGAGCGTGTGATTTCTCATCAGCGGCCACATGAAGACCTTCATCAGAAGACAGACCCATTACTTACACTCTGATTATAATGACCAAGGAGCCAGAGATGAGCATGTGTGTCTATGCGTGGGTTTTGGGGTTATAGGGTAGAAGAAGGTGGAGTTATGTCACAAATTTGACAGAAAATCATTCAAACTACAATGGATTTCATCAAATACCTTGTTGAGTGTTTCTTTTACCATCAGAGTCACTACTTTATCTGAAGTCATACATTTCTACATAAGCACTTTGTTTTACTGCCTCTTTTTTCTGAATGAAAATGCTTTATGAGTGCACCAGTGGCTGTAATAACAAACCAGCTTATGAGGAGGATTTCGAAAACATAAAAGAGTGCAGGACCATAGCAAAATGGAAGTATAGTTTCAGTGGCCAGTTGTTTGCACTATCCCCTTAAAACTCACCTACACTCATTCTTGGCCGTGCTTTTTATACATACTACAAGGGAAGTGGACAAAAAGGTGGAAAAGAGGTGTGTGTGTGTGTGTGTGTGTGTGTGTGTGTGTCTGTGTGTGTGTGTGTGTGTGTGTGTGTGTGTGTGTGTGTGTGTGTGTGACGACAAGTAAAAAGACCCCCTGCTGGTTCAAAGTCCGCTTACGATCATAACCACCACCACTCGTTTTCAATATGGTAACACCCAACAGGCTCTCTGAGCACTCAGCTGTATGCCTATGGCTGCCTTAATCCTGAGGTAGCAGCCATTGTTTTTAAGCAGCTGAGATAGGTTGTGAATGACTGTGGTCTCTCTCTCTCTCTCTCTCTCTCTCTCTCTCTCTCTCTCTCTCTGTGTGTGTGTGTGTGTGTGTGTGTGTGTGTATGTACTTGTTATAGTTCATCTGGCAGGCTCCCTATGGGGGCCTTTATTCTTTGTGATGCTCCCTACACAACACCAACATCTCATCTGTTCTCTCCAATACATTCTCTCAGTTAGCAGCAATGAATGGAAACAAAATATGACACAGGCAGTGTTTGAGTGCATATGTACATTAACACCACCATCTCTTTCCCTTTTTACCTTTATCTCTTTTAATGTCAAAGGTTATTTTACCGTTTTTTTGACGGGGTAAGACATCAACGCCCTTAATCACTCCTCTCCTCTCTTGAACCACTCTCCTTCCTCCTTCCTCTCCTCCTCTAACTCAGCAAAGGATGGAGGGCTGAGGAGAGAAATCGTGGTGGCAGGCATGGATCATTAGCTATATTTGTCCCCACTTCCTGCAGAAGATGATAGATCTAGCTAATTACCCCATGTTGCCAAGCCTATTGCACATGACAAGCGACTGTCGTTATGGCGGAAATCAACACTTGCCTTGGCGTGTGCTGCATAGCTGGTGCTATATGACTATTCATGAGTCAACAGAGAAGAGGAAATTTCAGATCCTGTCATGGTTGTGTCTGGATGTGATTGTTCTGGAAATTATTTTAATGATGCATGTTTTCCACCTTTGTCTTCCCTCTGTGTAGAAAATGAGTTTGGAGGAGTCGTGGTGAGCCATTCTTCTCCATCTGAACATCACTAGGTCACAGTGGAAGCAGAAGTCTGGACCAAAGAGCTGTCTCAGTCCCAAACTATTTCAGGTAGTGTGGTACATCCTGTTTTTTAGACAGTAACCTCCTCAAATGTGTTTTTTTTGTTTTGTTTTTTTTTTTTTTTTTAACCATATTCTTACAAGACAACAGATTGTTCTGATGCAGTTTTGTGTGACAAATCTGAATTGTAGTTGTTTATTTGTTTTCATGATATTTTATTATTTTTTCCACATATAAAGAGAAACATGGCATAGCACATGACATGACAAGCATCAATATCAAAAGCAATTTGCTGAATTTTAAGGGACAGCTTTGGCTCAATTCCCATAAACACACTCCTAAACCTTGTGGAAAGCCGTCCCAGAAGAGTTGAAGCTGTTATAACCACAAAGGGTGGACCGAGTGTGTGTGTGTGTGTGTGTGTGTGTGTGTGTGTGTGTGTGTGTACCATGTATTCCTTATGTTGTGGGGACATAAATATGTTTGCACTGTCACATTCTGAGGACTCACCTTCCTCATGGGGACAAAATGCGGGTCCCCATAATGTAAATCATAAAATTTTAGTATGAAGACGGGTTAAGATAAGGGTAAGGTTAGGGTAAGGGATAGGGTAAGGCAAGTAGTGGTTTTGGTTATGGTTAGAGTAACACTCCAGGAAATTAATGTAAGTCTATGTAATGTCCCCATAAGTTATGTATACACAACTGGGTGTATGTGTGTGTAAGTTTGGCAGAGCGTGGGGTTGGACGCCATATGTCTGAAACACATTCTCCCAAAACTTCAAGGTGAAAACAAGGGAAACTGATAACGATGTGAATTGCTGTGGCAGATGTCCAAGCACCCCCATCCCCACAACCAAAATGATAAACACATATACACAAAATGCTTGTTCTATGTCTCATTGCATTCAGTATTACAATAATCATTGCATTTCCTATCATGTTGCATTCCCAGTGAGGCCCTCATTCATCTCTATCAAACTGCAAAAATCCTCTTCTTTTTTCTCAATGCAGTTTGTTTGTGTCAGATGGCTTTCCAGTGTTCTGTGTCAACACATTCTCAATCCCAACTTGTCACATATGGACACTTGGTCAGGACCCCTTGGTGTCACTTTTTAAGACACTGTGTAGCCCTTTGACATCATTTTTCAATATGCAGGGCTCCAAAGTCAATTTAGCAAAAAGAAGCATAGCACCTTCGGTTACCAACATGTGGTTACACTTTCAAAATAAAGCTAGCTGAGAACAATAATAATCTCATAACATTGTGCATTGGTTGCACTTTGGTTAGGTCTAGGCAATGAAAACTACTTGGTTATGCTTAGGAAGATATCATGGTTTGGGTAAAGCTGGATAAAGTATATGAGTTATGTATGTTACTTCACAAAGAATTCAACCTTTGAATTAAACATTTGTGTTATATGATGTGCATTTGAAACGGGATGCAGCCTTCACTCCATGAAGCCATTCATTAGTATCTTCTCAAAATGACTATGACTACAATATGTATGCTGCAAAATATGACACATTAATTAAAATTCATGGATGCTAATTACAAAATATGGAAAGAATTTCTGTCATTCACATTTAGAGGCAATGAAATTAAGCATAACAGGATTTTTACCTAGTGACCTCGTGGCTTGCACTTGGTTGTGGGTGCAAATAGTAATCTCCCTTAGAGGCTCTGTGTGTGCTCTGTTGCTAATAAAGAGCATTTTTCTTGAGAGAGATTCAACATGACAGCTGCACTGAGAGAGATAGAAGAACTGATCAGGCTCACAAACTATTGAAGCAGCACTACTGCCACTCCTCACATGGCAATGGCCAGTACCTTCCTCCTTCCCACCAGGGGCGGCATCTGGAAGCAACACTCCTTGTCCTTGCAAACAGCATTGTCAGCCCCACCACTGCCACCAGAGGGTTCCCAATGAGGTGCAATGATGCTGCCAAGTTATAATGGGGAAAAGCCACCAAAGCCTTCCCTCATCCAAGTGCAGCTGATCTCTCATCTCAAAGTGTGGTCAACAGAAGAGACTACCCCCCAAGTCACTCTTGCTCTGGAAGGCATAACTCTGCAAATCCTCAAAACTAGACACACAATTCAACTTGCCAGCCATTGAGAGAGCAATGCAGCACCATTTTGGCCAATAATAAATAATGAAGATAAGCACCATGCTTATCCTAATGAAGCTGGAGACCAGCTTGTCAGTCACCAAAGAATAGAGGGAGAGAGCCTCAGGGCCTATGCCACAGATCTCTGTAGTTACGCACCTTCAACACCAATTACTTTCAATTAAATTTTATTAATTTTTTTTATTAATTTTTATGTTTGTTTATGCTATGTTCCAAATCATGACAGAAGTTGTCTCAGGACATTCTCCATACAGACCAAGTCAGGAGCATACTCTTTAATTTGGAGACACCCAGCAGTTCTCCCATGAGCGAGCACCTGGGGACAGTTCGCTATTGCATTGTCTACTTAGATGACCTCCTTGCCCAGTTGTAGGGGTATCTACGGACCCAGTGAAGGCAGCTGTGATGAGGGAGAGCTGCCAAGCCCACTGTCCCGGCTGACCTAGAAAGGCCAGGTGGGGCACAAATTGGGTCGATAGCCCGATGATGAGCCAGTGGGCCACAATTTTATGTACAGGGTGCAGCTGGTCAAACAGAATCAAGTGGTGGTGCTCCACCATGACCAGTTTACACCCTATTAACCCTTGGTCCCATCTGAGGAGGGAGTCATGGTCTGATAATAATAATACTCTGATACTACTATCACTACTACTAATACTAATACTACTAATACTAATACTAATAATAATAATAATAATAATAATAATAATAATTATTATTATTATTATTATTATTATTATTGCATTGAAGTCATTGTCGATGATGACAATCTTAGTATTAATATTTAGTATTTGTTTATTTATGTTTAAGTGACAGATCACACTAACAACCATAATCAAAATCAGAATTAGAATCAGCTTTATTGGCCAAGTATGTGTGCACATACATGGGATATGACTCTAGTTTAAATATTGAACTCAATGTACTTGAATAGAAAAAAAAGACATACAGGTCAGTGAGTACTAAGACAAAGACAAAAGGCTGAACAATATGTTAAGTAGTGCAAAAATATAAAATGAACAACACTTGGATTCAAAGATGGCAACGCAGCTCCGACCATTTTTCTGTGTCTCTGCGTGTTTTTGGGCTTCACTCATGTTTCTCCTGTCACGAGTCTTGATCAATTGTGCGTATGTGTGTATAACTGGTGAGACGAGTGATTTGCTTGTTATTCTTTTCTGGACTGTTTAAAACAGCATTTGGAGATCCATTCAGCCATTCTATTGTTTATAGTGGGGAACAACATTTAGCACTGTGCAACACAAAGGTTCTCCCAGCGGAAAGACCACAGATCCCCATAGAAATAATGAGTAGGAGAATGGGATGCAGAGCTGGAGCGAAGTCATGTGACAACAAAAGACGGTACAAACCATCCATACCAGCTCTTATTATGGGGAATGTGAGATCTCTCCCTAATAAGATGGAAGAGCTAACGATGCTAACCAGACTGCAGAGGCAGTACCAGGGGTGTAGGATGATATGCCTCATGGAGATTCAATTCAATTCAATTCAATTCAGTTTTATTTGGATAGTGCCAAATCACAACAGAAGTTGTCTCAAGACGCTTTTCATATAGAGCTAGTACAGACTTAACTCTTTTATCTACAATTCCCTCATGAGCAAGCACTTGGTAACAGTGGCAAGGAAAAACTTCCTTTTAACAGGCAGAAACCTCAGGCAGAACCAGGCTCTGGGTGGACAGCCATCTGGGAGAGCAAGAGACAGAGAGAGAGAGACAGACAGAAATGCAATCACAGTAACAGTGCAGTGGATGTCAGGTAGGGCCATGGCAGGAGACGTAGCTATAATCCACAATCCAGATTCAGCCAGTATCCATGGGAACCTGCTAGACGACAAAGCACAAAGACTCTGGGAAACAAGCTAAGTAAGTAACACACCTTGGTAGGACATGAAAGCATGCAGATGGAGAAGAAGAGAAGAACAGAGGAGCTTGGTGTATTTGGAGACCCCCGACAGTCTTATCCTATAGCAGCATAAGGGCTGGTCCAGGGCAAGCCTGAGCCAACTATAAGATTTATCAAAAAAGAAAGTTTAAAGCCTACTCTTAAATGTAGGGACAGTGTCTGCCTCCCGGACAACGACTGGAAGATGGTTCCACAGGAGAGGAGCTTGATAGCTAAAGGCCCCGGCTCCCGATCTGCTTTGCAGACTTTAGGAACCATAAGTAAGCCTGCATTTGAGAGCGCAGCGTTCTAGTGGGGTAATAAGGTACTATGAGCTCTTTAAGATAAGATGGCGCCTGACCATTTATGGCTTAGCAAGTAAGGAAAAGAATTTAAAATTCTATTCTAAATTTTACAGGGAGCCAGTGCAGAGTGGCTAATATTGGAGAAATAAGATCTCTCTTCCTTGTTTTAGTGTCCTGGAGCAAGTGGGGAATATTCAGCAAAGAATTTAGGTAGCCTGATAGTAAGGAATTGCAATAATCCAACCTGGAAGTTACAACTGCATGGACAAGTTTTTCTCCATCGTTTTGAGACAGGATGTGCCTGATTTTTGCAATGTTACATCGGTAAAAAAAAAACCAAAAAACCAAAAAAAGGCTGTCCTGGAGATGTGGCTGAATGAATTCACGCCAGATTCAGATGTTACTTCGGACAATTTTCAACTGCTGATAGCAGACAGGAGAGCAACAGAGAGCAGTAAGGTAAAAGGTGGAGGTTATGTTTGTGAACATTAGGTGGTGTAACCCAGGACACATCACTGTAAAGGAGCAGTGATGCACAAGAGACACGGAGCTGGATGCTTACAGTTCTTCACTCCTCTGCCTGCTGGTCTGCTCTGATCACAACCTGGTTCATCTGCTCCCTGTCTACATTCCTTTGGTGAATATACAACTTCCAACCATACGGTATGTGAGAAGACAGTCAGAGGAGTCCAGTATGGCACTGCAGGACTGCTTTGACACTGTTATGGCTTCAACAATGTAGGAAAGAAATCAAGGCTCAGGGCATGAGGCCGGAACATATAACATAACGGGTGACACTCAAAAAGAAGGTGTGAAAAACCCACAAGTTTTATTAGTACCCATGTCAAACAACAACAACAACAACAACAACAACAACAACAATAATAATAATAAAGGGAAACGAAGACCAAACAAAAGAAGAAACAAAAGAGGGCTGAAGACCCTGGCCAAAATGAACAACAGAAGGAGAGGCGCGGGACCAGCCACGCAATGGGCCGTCACCCCCAGTGTCTCCCCCTAAACTACCTAAAAAGGAGAAGAAAAACTAAACCTAAACCAAAAGATGAATAACTGAACTACCAGTAATCTCCAGCCCAGACTAACACAACAAACCTCCAGCACCTAAACATGCGTGGAGGAAAAAAAACCTGCTTGGGGAAAAAGAGAACCCCAAAGAAGGGAAGAGAAGAACCTTCTCACCACCTCCTTAAACTGCCAAGTGTCTGCCATGTGTCTGCCATGTCTCTGCTCCCCCTCACTCTCTGCACTCTGCCCAGTTTTATTACCTCCTCCCCTCTCCAGCCCAGCCTGTGATGTCACACAGGTGTGTAGCAGGTAGAGGGAGGAGGAAGGCAGAGCTGAGAGGGAACAGGAGGGAGGCAGGCTGACACACACATGCGCCACTGAGTGTTGTGCAGTCCACAAAGGGAGGACATTGACAGTGGGACAACCTACCTCATGGACTACATAAACTTCTGTGTGAAAAACACTGTGCCTACCAGGAAGGTACAGTGTTTCCCAAGTAACAAACCATGGGTGTCCCTGGAACTGAAAGCCCCACTGAATGAGAAGAAGAGGGGTTGTAGATCTAGAGACAAAAATGAGCTGAGGAGGATGCAGAAGGAGCTGAAAAAGGAGATAAGGAGAGCTACAGGAGGAAGCTGGAGGACTGCCTTCAGGAAAGCAATGCCAGCCCCCAGTACCCCGGCCCCCAGCCTCTCCATAACAGCAGATCAGGTGAGGAAGGAGCTCAGGAATATGAAGGTGAGGAAGACTACAGGCCCTGATGGCATCAGCTCCAGGCGGCTCAGGGACTGTGCACAGCAGCTCTGCAGGGTCATTCTGCACATTTTCAACATGAGTCTCATCAGTCTAGAGAGAGTTTCAGCCCTGTGAAAAACGTCCTGTGTGGTTCCGGTCCCCAAGACTGTGCATCCCAGAGAGCCCAACCACATCAGGCCGGTAGCCTTAACTTCTCTCCTGATGAAGACCTTGGAGATGATCATACTGAACTACCTCCATCCCCTGGTGAGCTGTGAGCTGGACCCCCTACAGTTCACATACCCACCAGACATTGCTATTGGTGGAGCAGGTAGATACCTGCTCCACCAATTTCTTCCAACCTGGAGAATACTGGGAGGACTGTGAGGGTCGTGTTTTTTATTTTTTTTTATTTTGTATATTTCCTTCCATTCCTGCTGCTATAGCTTGCTGTCTGCAACACCCTAATTTCCTAATTTTGTAGGACAATTAATGTGCTGTATTTTGGCAGTTTGTGGCAGAGATTTGGTGTGCTGAAGTCCCCAAGAACAATGACTATGTTTACATGCAGTCAATAACCCTTTCATAACTGGAATATCAGCAATAACCCGGTTGCGCATGGCCATGTAAACACCTTGAAAAACCTGAATATGACCCCTGGGTTACTCCATTTCTAACCCGAATATCTGGTCATGTATACGCCGGAATATCGGAATATCCCCATCGAACGGAACATTAATTTGTGTTCCGCGCATGTTCTACTCGCAAGGAATCTTGATCTTTTGAGTGCAGGAACTACTAGTTGAAAACATGGCGAAACGGAGGACACCACACTTTTGGAGCGAGGAGGAGACAAGTCACCTCGTAAGTGTGGTGAAAGACATGAATATCGTGTCTTTTGTAGACGGTAGAAAGTACCGGGATAGCAAGATATACAAGAAGGTGAGTGAAAAGTTACACTACGTTAAGTGTGCCACCGTGCCACCGTGCCACCGTGCTTGGTGGCACGGTGGCACACTGTCGCCTCACAGCAAGAAGGTCCCGGGTTCGATTCTCGCTGCGGGCACCGGGTGTGTCCTCCACCATGCCTTCGGGGAGGGCCTTTCTGTGTGGAGTTTGCATGTTCTCCCCGTGTTCACCTGGGGTATCCTCCGTAAAAATATACCCCCACTAAAAACATGCAAGAAGATCACCACCTGACCAATGGTGACGGCGAAGATGGGTCCCCGGGCGCCGGTCTGGCTGCCCACTGCTCCTGGTCTGCCGCGGAGGAGGGACGACCAGGATGGGTGAAATGCGGAGGACAAATTTCACCTCGTGTGCAGTGTTCCACATGTGCATGTGTGTGACAAATAAAGGGAAATGTCTCCCCCCGATTCTTCTTCTTCTTCTTCTGAAATGTCGCACATTGCGTCATGACGTTCTCTGTGCGTCGACACATTGTCCGTGCGTCGCTATTTTGATCGGGATATTCCAATTGATTATAATTACCATGTATACAGGACTAACCCTGTTTGCTCACGCATGTAAACAGGTTATTCCGAATGTTTCAGAAACCGGAATATTGACCATAACCTGAATATTGACTGCATGTAAACGTAGTCAGTGAGCAGGTAGTGTGGGTGTTTCTGTTCCTTGTCAGTAATTCGGTCAGCCAGGTGTTGTAAAGCCTCACGAACGCAGGCCTGAGGTGGGATGTGAACTGACCCGAATAAACAAGGTGAACTCCTGCAGTGAATAAAAGGGTTTACAGTTTCTGAATAATGACTATAGGTGAGGATTGCATGATTTCTTGAACACTGTGACATCTGTACACCAACCTTCATTCATGTAGAAGCAGATTCTGCTTCCCCTGGTTTTGGGGAATGGGTAAATGGTGAAAATGTGGAATGATTAAAAATTAAAGAAGAAAATCATTACAAATTAGAAAAAAAATACACATATATTCATATATGTCATGACTGTTAGGCTTGGCCCAAATTTAACAGTTACTGGACTCAATGTACAGACCAGAAGACAAGAGTAGGAAAACAAAACCAAATTTTTTTAAATAAAGGTAACAAAAAACACACTCATAAGGAGTGGAGAGAACAAACAAAGGCACACTCATAAGGAGTGGAAACAACAAACAAAAAGCACACTCAACGAGTGGAGACAGAAATAAAAGGGGCGCTCGACAAATGGAACAAACAATTTCCCCACGTGGGAGGCTGAGGCTGGGCAAAGGCTGAACGTGGCTGGTAGGCACTGCAAACAGACAAAGCACAGGTGAGGCGAGGAAAAAACCACCGGCAAAAAAACAGAGATTGCAACTAGGCAAAGACTGGAAGTACTCACTGGACTCGGTTCTGGATAATTCATGGAAGAGATCAGGATAATTTGGTGACCACTCTAGCCCAGCCTCTTCCTCAAATACTTGAGCCCTAATCAGGCTCATGCACTCCAGGTGCACTGCCGGAGAGGCGGGGCCAGCTGGGTGCAGGGAAACACCCAGCTGAGACAGACAGGGGAACAGACAGACAGAGACATAACTTTAGGGAAAAGGGGAACCGAGAAAACTAGGAGCAGACAGATCTAGCGGATCCTCACAATGATCCAATAAAGGCAGCCCTGTTTTCAGCTTTTTGACAAAGCATTCCAGATAATCCAAAATCTGGATATGCAGACTGGACAGAAACCATTCATTCATGCATTCATCTTCTGTACCGCCTATCCCTTTCGGGGTTGCAGGGGGGCTGGAGCCTATCCCAGTTGTCAACGGGCGAGAGGCGGGGTACACCCTGAACCAGTCGATTGCAGGGCAACATATAGAGACAAACGACCATTCACAATCACACTCACATTCATCTTCTGTACCGCCTATCCCTTTCTGTACCGCCTATCCCTTTCGGGGTTGCAGGGGGGCTGGAGCCTATCCCAGTTGTCAACGGGCGAGAGGCGGGGTACACCCTGAACCAGTCGATTGCAGGGCAACATATAGAGACAAACGACCATTCACACTCACACTCACACCTAAGGACAATTTAGAGTCACCAATTAACCTAATGAAGCATGTTTTTGGTCTGGAGGAGGAAGCCGGAGTGCCCGGAGAGAACCCATGCATGCACGGGAGGAACATGCAAACTTCACACAGAAAGGCCCTGCCCGACTCGGGGATCGAACCAGCGACCTTCTTGCTGTGAGGCACACGCACTACCTGCTGTGCCCCGGAGAGAAACCAATTAAATGTTAAAGCATTTCATTTAAATTGTTCTTGAAATTATATGAATTGCTGGTTGTGTATAAATAGGTGGATATGTCTTCTCTGGAGTGTGCATCATTACCTGTTTGCTGAACTAGCCAACTTAAACTTTTGGAACTTGGATCAGTGTGACTCATCTGGGCCTGTAAAGCCATTGATCCAGGGTCTAATTGAGATGCAGACAGAGAAGGAGTGGGCCTCATCTCCTCAATAAGCAGGCTAACTTTCATTACAGCTGTGACATTTTCCCATGGGGTGCTAAAAACCAGACAGAATATGAAGAGCTCTCCAATATATCTCAAGCCACAGAAACATGCTTGCTTCCTGGGTCCTGACCCTCCCCAGGAACTTTGGGGAAGGAAGCAGAGGCGACAAGACTTACACTGCTGCTGCCGTTATTGTTGCTGTTGTTTTATTCTGATGCTGGATTGTTTGTTGTTGATGTTGTGTTCAGTACGGATGCAGGTCTCACTTACAATTGGGTTTGCAACAGTATGGGATTTTCAGAGTCACACATTGCCTCAGAGAACACCAATTGTTATTATTATTATCATTATGAGTTGTCATGACTCTTCAAGGAAGGATAAAGGTATTTTTTTAATAAATGCTTCATTATAATTTCATAAAATATTATGGTAAGTGATCTCTGTATTTCAGTACAGAAATGGCAACTACAGTCCACAGTAACTATAAGAAAGAAAAAAAATATTAAAAGAATTATCTCAAAGCTGAGATCGAATTCAATTAACATTGAGTTAATGACTCCATAGATATTTGATATGTTGTTGCATGTGTGATTGTTCTGGCAATTTTGCACTAAAAAGCATGAAGTCATTCATTGACTTTCTGAGAGTTTGAGATTCTGACGCTTGCAGATGGACTCCTTCCTTGCTGTCTTGAGTGTGAGATGACAAGAAAGAGCCCAGAGCAGGGGAAGTTGTTAGATTATATACATTATCTCAGTAGATAATAACATACATGGTGTCATAGCAGATTATGACACACACACACCTACCTAATCATATGGCATAGTTATTCATTTGGCTTTAAGTCAGTGAACACGTACGATTGAGTAACAGAGAAGATGAATAATAAGAATTCCCATTACATGACAAAAAAAGTCAGCTACTGCATCAAGGAAGACACACATTCAGGAGGCTGCAATGATGTGTGCACCCTATTGTTTTGACATAAACAAGTTTGTATGCTGTAAGAGAATCTGTGTAGGTGTGTGGATCATGATTTTTGTTGCACTTTGAAGTGGATTGTACATATTGAATGGACAGTGTCACTCCTGCCCATTTTGTTCCACAGAACCATTGATAAAACAATGATGAGACTGATGAGAGATGCTCAGTGAGAGGTCACCACTTTGCTCACATGACTACTTCAGAAACATTAAAGGTTATACACTCACACACACACTCTCTGTCTGAATGAGTGTCTGAAAGGGGAGAGAAGTGAACTGGTTTGATAAGTTGTTATTTTCCTTTGGCCTTTCTTTTTTTTCCATTGTCATGGAAACCACAGTTGTGCTTCATGTAATATATATATATATTTATGCACAGATAGTTCAGGTCATCCTCCCCAAAATACTCCTTATCGTTCCGTCTTTGACACACTAATAAGATTTTGTTACGGTTTGTGGCCAAGCAAAAAGCAAGGACTGAACCCAATGATGCAGACTTTACAAAAAGGCTGAGAGGAAACAGTCCAAATGATTTATTTAACAAAAAAAAGGCGAACAAAATCCAACTACGTTCAAAACTCCAAACAGGAACTAACCACTAAATAGTCCAGATCCTAACAGATTTACAAAGTATCCCTGCATTTCACCAAGTTATTTTTCTCCTGTTAAAACATTTATGGACATTCATAAGGAAACACACCATTAGGACAGAGTAGCTGTCCACTACAGTAAGTGTAGAGTTAATAAATCATGCTTCATCAAAAGAGAATGCAAACAGGGCCATGACCCCCCTCATTGTCCAAGCCCAGCAAGCATGAATATTTATTGACATCAAGAAATAACAGAACAACATTCAGAGGCATTCAGGCTCTTCAACAATTTATGATGTGATAGGTAGACCTACCTTTAAAGGGATATGTTCATCTGACATAGGATACATGAAAGAGATGTGGAAGCATCTCAAGACCTTGAGAGGCATTATACTAAAGAAAAGACAGCCTAAAATGAGACAATACATGTTAATGTTGGATGATGTTATGTCTGCAGTTCATCTGTAAAATTATTGAATCGTTGATCACACGTTCATGAACAGTTGGACAGATGGATGGGTGGACGGAGAGACTGAGAAATTAATGCTTCAGAAATAGCATATATTGCATCATTTCAAAATATTATAAATGGAATATGTAGTTGTGGTCATGAAACATTTCCTCAAACATTTTTTTTTTAATTAGCATGGGAGATCAAACTAATTACATAATCTGTTAATCTGTGCAATTATTTTGGTCAAATAATACTCTGCATAATTTGTATTGGTTTTGGGTTATTTCCTTCAATGTACTGAATGTGAGCATGTATCCAAATTAAAGATATTTTGCCATGTAGTCCGTTGTGTGTTTAACAGCTTGTTTATGCCTTCTTTACAGATGGAGGTGGATGCAGATGATAAGCACCATTGCACACGTTCCAAAGGTATCTACATGGATACACAGACATACACACAGCAGCACTGTCATTCAGGGTGACCTTCACTCCCCCAACACACACAAACATGCACAGACACAAGCATGCTTATATATTGTACCCACACTACTGCACAAATCCGACTGTCACAGTTGAGTTAAGTCCACATTTATCAAGGTTTGGGGGAAGATAGAACTCTGAAAAGCACACATTAAAATAATGGGCATGTGGGCTCTGGGAAGTCAGGTTCTGACTGTACTGGCTCCTATTTGTATCCAATTGTGCATACACCTGTGCATTCTGTGCATGCACACATTTTGTAAAAATTACCTGCATTGTTATGATTAACCCTTTAACCAGCAGCTACATGTTAGACGTTGAGTTAAACACAGAACACATATAATGTAGGACACAGAGTGGCAAGGCATGTGTGCCACAGACAAATGCTCACTCCTGTGCAGAGAGTTGCCACATGCAAGCATGACAACCTGGTCAATTCGTAACAACAGTGTTAAGTGACAAATCTAAATGAGAATCACAATCAGAACTGACTTTTCTGGCCAAGTATGTGTGCATGTAAAAGGAATTTGACTTGGGTTTAAACACTGCGCTCAGTGTACCTACACAGTGAAAAAGACATGCAAAAGACTGAACCATAAGCTAAATAGTGCAAAAATCTGAAATAAACACAATATATGCTAAGAATGGTGAGGCAATCAACAATATATACAATTTACAATAAAATTTACAGTGTGTGTTGACCTTGACAGTGAATGGTGAATGTACATATTAATAACTGGTGGCAGACCCAAAACAGATGATGATGGACCTGTGTAGAACGTAGAATGTTGATGAGGATGGTGATAGTGTTGAGGGGCTTCTCCTGAAGTACAATGTTATCTCCACTGTTTTGAGTTTGACTGCACCAGAGGAGCAGCTATTTGACCTCCCATCTGTATGCAGACTCGTCATTTTCTCAGATGAGCCTGATGACTGTTGTGTCAGGGGAGAGCACACATCCCTGGTGAGCTCCAGTGCTGATGGTGCTGGTGCTGGATTTGACTTTCCCCAGCCTCACCTCACAGATCCTGAGTGCTGGTGGGGAGTTAGTGGGTAAAGTTGAGAGTGTTGCAGGGGGTGTGAATGGTTTTTTGATGCTCAAGCCTACAATAGAATGTATTTACATCATTGGCCAGTTGATGGTTCTCAGATGTGTGGGGGGGGTGGTCTCCTGTAGTTGGTATTGTCCTGCAGTTTCTGCCACACTGACAAAGGGTTGTTAGCTGAAAAGGTCTCCTCCAGGTTTTGGTGTAGCACCTCTTTGCCACTTTAATGTCCTTTGTCAGTGTATTTCTGGCTTGGTCAGACAGGACTCTCTCCTGGCAAAGTTGGCTGAGTTTAGTCAAGAGCCTTTGTTGTATGTGCAGAAGGTTTAAGTTGGTACATGCAAGCCCTCACAGAAAATGAAGCATACTGTTCAGGCAGGCCATGGAGGTCAAGCTCATTGGCTGATGGCTCAACTGATCTCAGACCAGCCCACATCAGCTGACAGCTCAAGTGATTCTCTGCCTTGCTCCTTATTGGCACATCTCAAACAGCATGCTCTATTTAAGCTGTCATAGCCTGCTCACCCTTTGCTGCTTCCTCCACAAGTCGTTTAAAACCCATCTCCATCCCAGCTCCACCTGTATGCATCAACATCATTTCTGTTGTCATTGATACCCACTCTGTACTGTTCCCTTGAGGGTCTTTGCTGCTGCTCTCCCTGCTTATAGCCGTTCCATATAGGCACATGAAAGAGAAGAGAGGTGCTCTCTTTGCTTCAGGCTTTTCATGCAAGTGCGTGAAAGGGCAGGAAGGTCCCAGAACAGAGCCATACTGCCAAATGTAATGTGTGCTGTATTAATTTATGCTGTATTAATAAATATACTTTGACTAAAGAGGTCCTGACTGAACTACTGTAAGATGTCACAGTGTCAGGGAGTTCTTTCAGATCTGTTGCAGCAGCCTTGAAACACTCTAATCAGTGCAGTCAAAGCAAGCCTTTAGTTTCATCTTTGCATCAGTGGTCCATCGTTTTACTTTTTTACAACAGCCACAGTGAATTCAGCCACTTACCTGCTGCCGTTTCCTTATCATCTACTCACCTGCTCAGCCAGTACTTTTCCACTCTCACTCTTCCCTTGTCAGCCACACCTACTTGGCCATTCTACCTGATCACACACCTGAGATTCATTCCCGTCAGTCCAGTATTTAAGCTGCTCTCCCACACTCACCCCATGCCAGGTTGTTCTTTGTATCATCCAAGACTCTACAGCGTTACCGGACCTGCCTGGACCACCAGAGAACCATTGTTGCACCCCTGCCTGACACCTTGAAGAGGAGTTGCCCTTGGATGATTCAGATCTTGCACTTTAAGAGACAATAGTTCTGAATGGGAAATTAATCTGTACTACGACCTAAATGTCGCCTGAAATCGAAGTCAGTGAAAGCAACTTCCACGTACTGGTGGTACTGCATTTGGGTCCTAAACCTTCTAGTTACAGCACGCTCCACCTCACCACAGAATCACTTCAAGAGGATCGAAGGTGTCCTTCAGCAACATGAGGCTCTGATGGTGTCTACAGTGTCTGCAGCCAGACAAGCAGCAGCAGCTCAAGGGCAGAGACTAGCTGCATTAGTTGCACAGATCCAGCACCTAACGATCGTCGGGACCCAGCCTGTGTTTCCTGGGCACCTTCTCAAGCTGCTCCACTGCAGCTCAAACTGATGCAGCTCAGACCAGATTGACCCCCAAAGAGCGACAGAGGTGTTACCAAGCCAGGTCAGCCGTTTCGTCTCCCAATGCCCAGCAAAAGGTGGGGCTCACCACTAGCTGGGGACATCCAGACCATCCTGTAGCATCTCCTGGAGAACTTGCTCTTCGTTAAGGCTGAGAAGTGTGAGTTCCATGCCCCTTCTGTCTCCTTCCTAGGGTACACTGTGGCAGAGAACAGCATCCAGATGGACCCAGCAACAGGCCTGTCATCCTTCCAGTGCACCTATAGATTCTAGGCCCCACTCTCCCCAGCTCTGGAGAAGGAAGTCTCTTGCCCCCTGTCCAAGTCTTCATCTGCCGCTGTCACCACACCTGGCCCCAGGCTAGAGCCTCACTCCTCTGATCTGTTGGTCACTACACGACTGAGAGAGTTATGGACCGGAAGAGAGGTCCTGGGTTCGTGCTCGCCACATCCTCAACTCCCGGTTCATCTCCAGATTCCACCAGCATCACCCAGAACAGCTATCTGGAACCACTGTACCACTGGTGAATTACAGCTGGAGAACCATTGTTGCACCCTTGCCTGACACCTTGGATGAAGAGGTGCTGATCTAGTATTTTGAGAGACATTAGTCCCGACTGGGACATTGATTTGGACTATGGCTTATCTGTCTCTGCCACACCTCAGATCAAAGTCAGTGAAAGCGAGTTCTGAATACTAGGGGTACTGCAATTGGGTCTTAAACTTACCCATTACAACTACAGGCTTAGCAGTTTTCAATTTCTGCCTGTAGGATGGACCAAACAGTGATCAAAGAGCCACAAGGCTGGACAGGGGAGAGAGTGATATGTCTTCAGTGTTGTGTAGCAGTGATCTAGTGTACTGGTTAAGATTTGCTCCATTAAAGTCCCCAGTTATCAATGAGCAGGGAGTTTGGATGTTTGTGCTCCATGTTAATAATCTGGTCAGCCAGGTGTTGTAAAGTCTCTCTAATATTGGCCTGAGGTGGGCTGTAAACACCAACCAGAATATATTCTCCCCTGGTGAATAAAAGGGTTCGCAGTTTATGAGTATTATTATTACTATAGGTGAGGGCTGCATGATTTCTTCAACACTGTGATATCTGTACACCTACCTTTGTTAATGTAGAAGCAGATTTTGCCTATTCTGGTTTTCACCAAAAAGCTCTGTTATGCAGCATCGGTGAATGCCTGGTAGATGAAAGGTAGAGTCCAGTGTGTGCTCTCCGAGTCAGGTTTGAATAAAGCAAACAGCAGCAGATCTGTAAAAGTCTGTGCTTGCTCTGTTTAGGAGCAGCAGTTCATCCATTTTATTTGTCAGAGAGTGGGCATTCGCCAGATGTGAAGATGAGAGTGTACAAAATCCCTGCGGTCTCACCTTAACGAGCACTCCAACTTGCTTTCCACATCTGCGTCTTTTGCAGATCCCATACAGAGCTGCTGTTCCTCCAACAAGAAGTTTAGAAAAAACTTCCCAGCTCACTGAAAATTGGAGAAAAAGTAAGTCTGACCCCTAGATTTACCAATGTTTAACATTTCCTCCCAACTGCATTGTATCAGAGAGGGACAGCTCAAAACATAACAAATAAACAAAAACAAAACAAGTGCCAGAGAGCACAATCAAAATCAATCAAAATCAACTTCCCAGTTTTCAAAAGGCAACTAGACTCAGATCCTCCATCTTTTTGCAAAGAAAAACTCCAGTCCAGATGTGTTCATCAAGATCAGTAAATTACTGGTTTATATCTAACATGTGCATCAATGATGCTGCAGATTAAACAACCTGTACTGAACAACCAAAAACAGCTGTTGTGTTCATTGTTGCTCGTTGACATCTAGGCCAGCATGAAGCAACAGTTCAGGGGCCACCCAGTATGTTTTGGAGTTGCATTTGATGACTGGTCATTACAAATATTGGGGAGGGACATGACCATGCATTAATTACGCACTTGCACATTGCATGGTCACACAAAACTGAAACATACTTTGAAAATGTTCACCAGCCCTCCTTGTACTCCTCACCCACTCTGTGTTCATTCTTGTTTAAAGCATCTAAAAGGAAGTGACCATGTTTAGATCAGATATCCCTCTTCATGAATATTTTAACCTTAACCTTTAACTTGGCAAAGTATCTAACATCTTTGAGCAAACAAAGAACAAGTTGGTGCTGATTGTTCCTTCATTAAGCCCCAGGCGACAACCCGGCAAAAACACACCGTAAATGGGCCTTAATATGTAGCGAAGAAAACACCCAATCTGGTAACACCACCCACCAGCGTTGCACCGCCGCATGCGTCACATGGGGTGAAAGCTGCAGCTGTTACTAGTGTGGACAGAATGGACAGCAACAAAGCATTAAAGCAGCAATGGGGAAATGCTGTCCCCTCAATGCTATTGTAAACCATGGTTAGATAATAATTCAAAATTGGATGTGAGGATGAAATCTGACACATAATTACAGTGTTAAAACTGACAAAATAATTGCTGTCTGTGGTTCTATCTGGTCTGTGTCAATAATTATGAAAAATAATAGCTCACAGCATCATATGGAAAAAAGAACTATGAACTAGTTCATTTTTCAATGGTGAACTTAGTTCAAAATGTTGAATCATGAACTATGAACTGAAGTTCATTTTAAACTTTGTGGACTGAACTTGAAGTAGTTCATGTAGAAAGAACACTGGCTCCATGTATATAATATAATAATGCTACTAGTATTAATTGTTTGAAATGTCTGAAGAATCTCATCAGAACCCAGAATCAGAAAAAGCTTTATTGCCAAGTACGCTTTTACACATACGAGGAATTTGCTCTGATGAAATTGGTGCATGACACATCTACTAAAATAAGAGCATAAAATATAACAATTTAAATATATATACACAAGTCTGTTTTTTGTTGTTTGCTATTTTCTGGAAACACATCATAATGTACACACTCCGGCAGTAGCCCTCGTGGCCCTTTCAAAATTTCCCCAGAGGAAATTTTCTAGTTATCAATAGTTCCAAATAGTTCCGTAACTTTCAGTGTACTGGGGCTGCAATGTCCTGTTTGCATATAATGTAATACTAAAGCATAATCAGAATTCTTTGTCTAGAGGGCATTTTTATGCTCTGCAACTTGGTCTTTCAGTCTTCTTTTTGCTCATTCTCCATCCATAGAATCAAACACTGGAACAATCCAGTCTATAACCAACATGTGTGGTGTTACAATTGGCAAAGTGTCTCATTTCATATATGCGAGATGTGCTCCTATCTTGAAGATGATTGACTTTCACAACATCACAATGATTGCAACACCCACATCATAGGGCGGTGGTGGAAGACAGTTCCCGACTACCCTGTCTCTCTATAAGTTACAGAACAAATATGGAAACAAAAAACAACACTGTAATACTGTAAAATAAAACACAATAGACTGGTATAAAATATAAAGGGGGTCCATTGACGTAATAATAAAAAAAGAATCCACTGCAAATAATCATATTTTGCATTATTTATTGTTAATCTGTTTTGTTGTTTTTGAATATTAAAAAAATAAAAACCACATTAATACATTGATAGTGTCTTGGTTGTTTTTTTTTTTTTCAACACAAATCTAAAACTAGTGAGCTAGCATGTAGAGCAGATAGTCCTTTTCCCTTTTTTAATTTTTGCCATCCCTCATATTCACAAATAAAAGAAGAAGAAGAATCGGGGGGAGACATTCCCCTTTATTTGTCACACACATGCACGCACTGCACACGAGGTGAAATTTGTCCTCCGCATTACACCCATCCTGGTTGTCCCTCCTCCGCGGCAGACCAGGAGCAGTGGGCAGCCAGACCGGGACCCATCTTCACCGTCACCATTGGTCAGGTGCCACCATGCCACCGTGCCACCAGAAGGGGTGCATGATATGGCCCTAAAACAATATCAATTTCAGGGGTATAATTCTCCTGTGATAATAATGATGATATGAGAAAATGTTGATTACAACTTTTCAAAGATTTGGCAATGCTGTACTTTAGTTTGTCTGCTTGGTTTAGAACTTACAACAGCTAATGTGCTCCTTGCAGCATTTTTGACTCTCCTTGTACTCAATCGGTATCTCTGCTTGAGGTGCTGAAATGAGTTAGCTGTATTTCCCCCTTTTATTATTACAGTCTTCTATATACTGTATTACCATGCTTTGTTGTACATCTTTTGTAACAGAACCACTTCCACGCAGCTGAAGTCGCTCCCCTTTTTGAAAAGAAAACCTCCATCGTGGGGCTGTCGTATGTTACTTTGGTTTTCATGACTGTTGACATCATTACATATGATATGGCACACCCCAAATTAAAAGCCTTGCAAATACGCATTGGCCCTTCATATGCACATACTGTACATACACTGACAAAATGCACACAACTCCTGTATAGCAATTTTTCACTACAGTTTAAAGTATTACAGATAAATACTAGGCCATTCTTACAACTATGGGGAAGCTATGACTCAAAAGATAATATATTGGTCCTGATGACTGTGCCATTGGTGTGTGAATGGGTGATTGTGGCATGTGTTGCAAAGCTCTTTGAGAGGTCAGTAGACTGGAAAAGCACTATATAAATGCAGTCCATTTTAGGCAACATACGTTTGAGAAATTGCTATTTTAAAGAAATGCATAGTCCAGGATGGATTTCATAGTTTTTAGAAGCAATAGATGATAAACATAAGGCACAGAATTTTTAAAAATTAATTTATGTATTAGATTAGATTAATTACATTAGATTCAACTTTATTGTCATCATCAGAGTGCAACACAGAGACAACAAAATGCATTTTAGCATCTAACCAGAAGTGCAAATAGCCACATGCAAATAGTCATATATCCAAAAAAAATATAAATATGAATACAACCAAAATTATTTTATTGGCCTTGAGGTGCTTCAGTGATCATTTATTTCAGGGTAATCAAAACAGTGACACAATGATAAAAGATTCTTGTCCTTCTTTTTACTTCCCTTTCTGCGTTTTAGAAAGAGCCTGTGGATTTATCATGCACAAGTTAGTTCGGTTTCATAATCTCTCTCTCTCTCTCTCTCTCTCTCTCTCTCTCTCTCTCTCTCTCTGTCTCTCTCTCTCTCTCTGTCTCTCTCTCTGTCTCTCTCTCTCTCACACTCTCTCCACTCTCTCTCTCTCTCTCTCTCTCTCTCTCTCTCTCTCTCTCTCTCTCTCTCTCAGTGCCTGTGGATCCAGCATTAACCGAGCTTTTCAGGTCAGTGAAATTGAAGTGCACTGCTTTGGTACACAAGCACACACGTGCAAAAGCAACACAAACAAATGTACAGATAGGCGGAAATAGCCAGAGAATTGCAGAGAATTGTAAACCCATACTCATGCTCACCTACACACATACAATCACACACAAAATTGGCCTACCATTGTCTTAGTGTCAAGGTACAGGTCATCAAACACTATCTGGGTCAACTGTCAGCTTACTACCAACCAGAGACATCACAGTCTTTCCTCTACTGTTAGCTTCCCTCACTCACTAAAGTGTGCTTTGATGCCAGTTTTTTCCTCTTTCCTCCTCTTCCTTCAGACCCTGATTGCTTTTCCTCTCTATTTTTCTGTTTCTTCAATCATGAACAGATAGTTATAGATAGTTCAATTTCTCTGTCCTCGTTCTTTCTTCCTAACATGAATTCCTCACTCTGCCTCCTTCCCTCACTTTGGATATTTTCAATGTCACAAAAGGTGATAACAGCAGAACAGAAACAACAAGGATCAAATTATTTTTTCCCTCTAGTTAATAATATTTCCTCATATTAAATATTAGATAAGTGGGGTTTCTCCTCTTCTAATCTTAAAATTAATAAATGTAAAGTTAAATAATTCTGTTTTGTCTTCTGTACTTGATGATATGTAACATGAAAACCTATTATCAATTCATTGCCCATGCAGCAGAACTCTTTCTCTCTTTCTACGCCTACAGCCTTAAAGTTTTTGTTGGCTGATTTGAGTGGGTGGAAGGTAGAGCAAGGTAGAGTTTTTCTCTGTCACTTAAAGAGTTTCTTCCCTGTACATTGTTTAAAAGCTATTGTATATTTCTATTAATTGAAAAGTGTGAGTGTAAGCTTTAAGTTCATTATAATGCATGTTAAAAGACAGCAGTTATCTGAGTTTACATGTTGTCTGTAAAATAGCACTTGATAGAAGATATAGTTGCAGGACTGTACCTCTGAGATGCCACTTTAGGCTGGCAATTTGACAACTTGTGGGGTTGGGGGTTTACTTAATCTCTGTAGCCTACCTAGTTTGTCATGTAATGTGCATGCAGTTGTTGCTTAATTAATTGTGCGATTAAAAAAAAAAAAAATATATATATATATATATATATATATATATACACACACACACACACACACACACACTCAGCATTGTTACAGTTATTAATGTTATTCTTCATTAGGTACAGTTGTGAAAAAATATACTATTCACTGCTGCTGCCCAGTTACATTACAATCTGGCACACTTGCAGAGCACCCACACTAAACTCCTATGGGCTACATGTTCTAATGTGTTGCCTTAATATATCCAGACCTGACCTGACCTATCCATGATGATCTGTTATGGACTTGAAGTAAAGAAATCTATACTTTGTTATCAAACATAATTATTCATTTACACAAACAACAATCCACCAACTCCCATGTGTGACAGTAGCAGAAATAAGAAATTAAACTCAATGAGATCAAAGTATTTAAATCAGTATGTAAAATATTTATCAACACTTGGGTCAGTCTTGCTAATCTTGGCATGGCATCAGCAATAGACCACTGGATGCACTGTCTGACTCAGTTACATGAACGAATTTGGTCAGCCCTGAATCCCCTAATTTGTCTCTCCAGTATTCTTCGTTGTACAAGGCATGTACAGGAAGAGTCAAAGGCAGCAAGTGTGTATGGGAGCTGGTATCAGCGGCAGTTGGGTTGAGTCAGGTCGGGGCTTGTAGTGCTGAAGAATTTTAGAGGCAAGCATATACAGGTATGGCAAGCCATGAGTGGAAAACACCAGTTGGTCACTACCAGCACTGCATAAAGCTACACTTTGTCACACAATATTCAAGTGACTTTGTAACTCTGTTTAAGTTTGGGATACTACCATTTTACCTGACCTGAAGGTAAAAAACCTGCAGCTGACTGACGGCAGAACACTGTAGCACATGAGCACATGTTAGCTTGCTAACACAAACCAACTGGCAGAGGAAACATCCACAGAACGCTGTGCGCTGTTTTGACAGCAGCAGCTCTACCACACACGTAAAATATGTGTAAATTTAGACCAAGCAAAACCACTTCTTGCGGGTAATTGTCGCTTTTTTGAACATACATGAACTTGAAAACGGCGGGGGGGGGGGGTCTGGAACAGGTGTGCACTTCTCTTCCCGCGATCACTGGAGTTGTGCATGCGCAGTAGAGAATGTTGGAGGCTTCGAGCATCAACGTCAAGAAACGTGTTTGCGCACAATGTAGGCAACACATTAAGAACGACACCGTACTATGAACGCACACATAAAAGCTATTCATTACAATGACTTACAGATAAAAGTGGCACATAAACTTGTTAAATAGACCCATTTTTGTTGAGAATTGTTTAATCTTTTGGCACGATTGGATAATTTATGCTGTTTGTAAGTGCTGTGCAGCTTACATATGTCATGATATACACTCGAATTCATAATCTGACATAACATCACTACCCCCATGCCAATGTCTACCCATGCACATTGGCCTTAGTTACTTCAGAAGATGCCCTAATCAGTTTTTGAAGTTTTCTCAACCTAAAACTTTCAGTTGTGAATTGCACAACTTATTTGTAAACTTGAAATATGGAGTTAGCTCAGCTTTTTTCCAAAAATATTTGTTCACTCAACTTAGAAAAAAATGGTAGAATAGCAAATTTGAAGTTGGGCTTTTTAGAGTGCAGTCTTTTGGGAGGATAAGGACTGCAGCCTAAAGGATCGAACTGGAGTTCATTAATATTAGCCACTCAGCCTGCCTGACTACAGTGGGTCGTTCTGACTGTTAAGTTTATGTACACAGAGGATAGAATGAATTTTACATTTATGATTTTTTGTTTTGTTTTTTTGTGCCAAGCATGTAACCCATTGTAATTCAAGGGTGGGTATTTCAGTGTCCTCTACTTGTCTTTGCAAATTGTTTCCACTCTAGTAATGTGTAAATTTAATTTAGTCCTTGACTGTGTTGGGGGTGGTTGCAGGTTAGATAAGGTCTTCTGTCTACCTATACATATATATAAATAAATAATATTCCACCTGGAAGATTACTGTGTAGCCTTTAGAAGATTTTCATAGATAGTACAAGGTGCACTCCCACCAAGTCCTTCATCCCCCTCCACTTTCAGTCTTTGCCCCCTCATTCTCACCTCAATCTCTCCTGCTGCCTGCAATAGTAATTAATCTGGGTGGGGATCGAAGGAGGATCTCCTGCCTGAGGCATCTATAATGTCAATAATGCTGCTTGATGGCCTCCCTCCCTGGAGAACTGAAAGTCTTCAGGATGAACAACCTTGACTTTGCACAGAGCAGCATGGGCTGTGTCAAATTGGCTGTTGCTGCTATGTTTGTGCATGTGACTGTACATGTGTATTTATGTACATACCCTACTATTTATAATGACGTGGGTCAGGACCTTGTGGGCCCCATTCTTCATACATGATAACTGAATTAACTTAATGCAACTTTTTAAAATTTGACACAAGTCTGGATATATCAGTTTTTCCAGGCTGGCTCAAAATTTATTGTAAGCTGTACACAGAGCACATCTTTTTTTTACATGTAGCTGGATCCTGATTTGTTAAGGTTAATAAAGTCTCAAATGTCAACATTGGTATCTGCCTCAAAATCCAGTATTGGTCAAGTTCTTATATAAATGATATGTAAATCATTCCAGTAACTGGAATTCAGGTCTCAGCAAGAATATGGCACTCAGGTGCCTGACTCTCCTGGCCTCAGAATTCTTCAGTGGTTCAGAAGCAGAACTGTGGTAATCATCGACACTCAGATAACTTCTGGAAGTTTGTATACTGTATGGCAGAAGTGTACAATAAGCAGTGAGCTTCTGTGAGTTTCACTGAGGTGATATTATTGGTGTCTTATGATACAGTGGCATACAGTGCAGAAACAGGACATTGATTCCACACATAGAATAAATGTCAGCTTGAAGTCCAGATTTGATAATGTGTGGGAAGAAGCAATTTAAGAGGGTCCTCTCAGCATGTGTCTGTGCATCATGCAGCCACTCTACACAACAGTGGTTACATAGGTTTTTGCTTCTCAAACAATCTTTCCAACAGTCTAGTAGTACCAAAGAAAACAAGGTCACAAAGAGAAGCATGTATGGTTCTTCTGAGCTGTCTAATCTAAACAACAGAATCCAGTCTCCACCCAGCATGTTAAGAAATTAAGACAAGAGCTCATCTTTCTGACAGTCTGGAACCACTCCCACAAGCTTAGCAGATAAAAGACCTGGGTCAGTTAACCATGCAAATGCAGAAACACATACATCTAAAAAAATAATTTCCAGAGATCGCTTTTCATTCAAAGCTGCAAATACATGGTTAAATTTCTTTCATGAAAGAAAATAAATAAAAAATATAATAGCTTTAATGTTGACTCCATTTCAATAAACCTCATCATGGTTTTCATAGTTGAGGTGGGTGGGGGAGGGGCTCTGCGAGACAAAGAGCTCACAGCATAAACATTCCCCTCCACAACTCCTTTATCATTTGAATATTTATAGTCTGTCATGCTAATCATGTTTGTTGGGGTGTATAAGTACAACGCATGAGCTCAATAGGGAAGAAAAAGCTTTGTGCCAGAGACTGGATGGCAGAGGCACTGAGATAAAAATTGCCCTGAATCCCCCATATCTGAAAATAGATGGCTTTTCCTGCAGTAATCCAATTTCAAAAGACAAAAAGAGCTGTTTTACGTAACTAGGACGGCATGGGCTTTTGTTAATTACAGTGTTAATGCACAGTGAAGAATTCCCCTGATTTTAAACAAAGGCCATGATTTATGAAGATATTTTTGTGTTTTGGGATGTTGTGTAGTTGAGCAAGTGCGGCACTTAGAGTATCACATCATCAAAGCACTGAATCTATATTTATGTAAGGTGATGGATGTCTTGCTAAAAGGAATAAGGTGTTTCACTGCATGTATCAGAAAAAAATATTTTGTGTAAAAGCTATCAATATGCAAAGATTTTCAAGGTCAATGGCTCTGTGCCAATGGCTGTCTAGCAGAGGTAGCACTATTCACTCCCTTATTGGCATTCCTCAACAAAATTCAGTGAAACCAAATCCAGATATGCATGATTTCACCTTGAGCACGCAAATTTCATAGTCACTCCTGGTGTCAGTTAAGTTAACAGTTAAGGTGCATAACTGCTAAAGTCGATCTTTTTTCCTTCTGTTTTTCTTCTGCTCCTCTGATTTCTGCTCCCATACAAAAGGCATAAGGTTGTCCTCTGTCAGCAATTGGCCGAATGAGGGAGATGTAAAGTCCTGGCTCCAGCCTTAATTGATGGTCAAGACGATGATGATGATGATGATGATCAGGTTAATGAAATATTTTAATTATTCAACATAATTGTGTAATGTGAGAAGTGTGTCGGTGAATCCCTGGCTTGGCTGTTCACACGGGGCGTCTCTTCAACACACACACACACACACACACACACACACACACACACACACACAGATTCTCATTCCCTTTGTCTCACCCACATTGAAAACTGCTTTCGCATGGAGCTGTCCCTCATCCTTATAACTCACCATTCTCTTCAAAGACAAGATCAGTCTGTGTTAGAATCTTCATTACTCTGAGCTACCTACCTCAGCCCCTGTTGCCAAGCCTGTATGCCAACTGGTCTGAGCCCCTGTAGCCATTCTGCACATCATTGCTGGGCTGATGGGCACTGGCATATTGATCAGAGAGCTGGGGAGCACAAGAATGAAGAGTCTTTTGTCTCATTCTCTCTGTCTCATACCACACACATCCACATTTACCAAGTGTGCATGCCAGATAATTAAAAAAAAATGAAACTTACATGAGGATATCAGTTCATCAGCATGCCCTAGACCTCCATATCTCACTCTCTGTTTTTGTTCGGTCACTCCTTTCTTCCCGTCTTGTTTCTTCATCTTGACATTCCTCTGCTCTCCTGCTTTTAGTTTCCCTGTCCCTCCTAACACTTTGTCCCATCCCTGTTCTTTTTCTACCTTTCTTCCGCCTTCTTTCTCTCTATGCCTTCCATCTCTCTTGGCTGTCTTTGGCCAAGCTAATTCCCTCTTCAGATGGTGCATCTCCCATTTGTGTACTTATCAAAGTGTTTGGACTATCCAACAGAAGTTGTAGGAAGGTGCAGTCGTTAATATGTTTAGATGGTGGCACACAATTGGTATCCTCCACCTCTCTCTCTGCATCACATGAGAGGTTCAGAGGCTCCGCAAGTGCCATAAGACTCTGGAGACATCCATACATGGGTGTTTAGGTTGGTTCGCAGCTGGTGGGTGTGTATTGCATGTGTATGTGCACTGCATGTGTATGTGCACTCGCACCTCAAACTACTATCAATTAAGAGATAAAATAAGATAAGATACAACTTTACTGATCCCACTCGCAACGGAAATGACAGTGTTACAGACAGCAATAATAGCAAGAATAAAGAGACGTAGAAAAAGAAAAGGAATACAAAATAGAGTCAACTATACACTAAACAAGCTGGTCAGGAGAGCTGGCTCTGTCCTGGACTGCCCTCAGGACACCTCTGGACACTTAGCCATCCTCTCTCAAGGCAATAGTGTCTTTACACTCTCGTATATAGTGTACATATATATGTACTGTATGTATTACAGTTGACCCCATATGCTATTACAATCACCCCTGCACATCTGGACAGGTGTAACATTTGACCTCTAGTGTTTCTATTAATATTATAATTCTAATATTGCTTGTAAAAACATTTAATGACTGTTAACAAGAACGCAGATAGGGGAGAGTGGGGTAACATGAGACACTTTTTACTTATGTTGTCCTGGAGGTAAGGAAAAATGACACAGAAATTGCATGAAAACATATACCTTTATTTCAGGATGTCTCCTATCAAATGAAATTATCAAAATGCATATCTGGCAAAGCTGCCCAAAATAATAACTTCTCAAAAAATAAGTGTTCCTGTGGCTCAACTTGCCCCAGGTTAGGGGTAAGATGAACCAAGTCAGTGGGTAAATTGAGCCATCTGAGCCATCTGTTTTAACAGTTTTGAACTTCTGGGAACAAACCACCAGTTAGTTTTAAAATCATTTAACCATTCAATCAAAACAACTATTCAATATTCCAACTGTCAAGGTTGCAGGGGAATGTGAACTGTTGCTCCCTCCTTGCAGTTCCTCCAGCCTTTTGAGGTTGAGGTAGCTTCTTCAGTACATCACTACGTGGGACAGATGCCTCATCCTTTTCCTTGAATGCAAAGGTGGGTTCCTACTGTCAGTGATCCCCCAGATTCTTCTGAGGAATCTGGCACTCACTTTGTTGCCCTCAAGGCCGTCAACCAAGCCAATGTAATGGTGGCTCCTGCATTTGGATGCAAATTTTATGGTGGCGAAGTCACCAACTACCGGATCTGAAACATCTGGTTCAGTTCTTTCATTGCTGGAGCTCTCATGCTCAGAAGTGTCATCAAATGGGAATGGCAACATCACTCTCCTCAGTGCTGCTTTCCACTGTGATTTTCGTCAGGGTTTGTTTCCTCCTCAGCTTTCCTTGCTCTTTGATGGTTCTTTCTGTTTTGCCTTTCTATTTATTTTTCCTTTCTTTATGGGCACATTCGATTGCCTGCTTTTCAGGTGTATCAGTCAGGATTCTTGTCTTCACACGCTTTTGGTTTGTTTGTTTCCTGGGTTGCTTACTTTTGGGTAAGGGTAGAATCTCAGTAGGAGACACATAGGATCCAGCATGGTTGGACTGTGAATCTGTGTCACTTGGCGAAGCACATGCATGTGCAGGGCCTGGTGAAGATAGCTCAGCAGAAAGGGAGGTTGAAACCACGGGTGCATCACCTGCAGCTGCAGGCTGCTGCTCCAGGTTAGGCCTGTCTGACACCATGGATGGCTTGAACTCTGCATCGGAGAAGACATCTCTGTTGTAAGGGATAATCTCAGTGGATCTGAATCCAGAGGAGATATTCTGTGGTGTCATTGCTGACATGAAAGGATCATTCACACAGCCAGGGATTTGGTATATGCTGTCTGTTTTGCCTGAGTTGGATCTCATCCAACCATCAAGAGCTCTGTTGTAATAGGTCTTAAATGGACCATACACAGTCTTATCCAGAGGCTGCAGGCAATGGGATGTGGGAGGTGGAATTATGAACATAACAATACCATTTGTTTTTGCTATGTCCAAAGCCTTCAGTGAAATGTAGGCTTCATGGTTATCCAAGATTAGCAGCAGTGGCAGGTCCGGGAGCACTTGGTCTGGATGTTCAAAGAACACAACGAAGGTGTCTTCATTGATGCAAACCTGATCTGGTGGAGGTACCAATTGATCCTGGAGGTGCTCTTGTAATGAAGTGGTCTTTGTATCTAACCCTTGGGAAGATGAACATGGGAGGGACTGCATTACCAGTCGCATTGACTGCACAGACCACAGTCACAAGTGCGCCCACTTGCTTCTTTCCTTTTTCTGCCACTACCTGCTTTGGTGACTGTACTACCTGTTTCGTCAACTTTATAAATCATGTTTGGAGGGAATTTATGCAGGTAAAACAAAGAAAAGTGCAATGATGATAATCGGAATAGTTAAACCTTAAGTAATGCAAAAAATATTAGCAAGTACACATTCCTTAATAAACTATGGTAATTATTGCTGGTAAGTAAATGTGTCAGTTTGTTGTTTATTTACTTAGCTGTTGTATGTAGTTGTCATAAATAGTTATTAATTCTCTGTGTCAGCTCTGTTAGTTACCAACTACGCTCCTCCAAGTGGTTTCTTTTCAATGTACCCCGGGTTTTAACTGATTTAGGGAAAACTGCATTTTCCTACTATGCCCCATGGGCTTGGAATAATCTGCAGAAAGATCTTGGATTAGAAACACTCATATCAATTAATAAATTTAAGGGCATCATAAAGAATGTGGTGACGGAGACATGTGCTTATTTTCTTGAGAGGTCCACTATGTTTTAATAGTTGTTCTTGTTGTTTTATTGTTGAATATTCTGTTTTGTTTTGTTTTTTGTTTGTTTGTTTGTTTTTTGTTTAATATGTCATATTTGTTGCATCTTAATATGTTGTGACTGGCTGCTACCTTGGCCAGGTCTCTCGTATAAAAGATATTTTGAATCTCAGTGGGACTTCCTGGTTAAATAAAGGTAATAATAATAATAATTAAAAAATGTTTGTAAATATATGTATTCTCTTACCTGTCCATCACGTTAGCCAGATTGTCAAAGAACTCCCCAACTGTAGTTTTATTGAAGGCTGTAGCCCCTCCCAAAGATGTCGCTTCAGGCATACGGCAGGAGAGATGGTGGCATGCCATAAAATTCTTGAACCGCTCTTTACCTAAAAAAAGTAATGATACTGTATTGAACTACACAAAATAAATGAGTCTATGCCAACCTACTGAGTCATGTTATTTCTTGCATATCCTACCAGCTAAACCTTTCTCTCTCCAGTTGCTGGGGGTAGGAATATTGTTTCTTTCTGCCAATTCCAATGCTAGTTCACAGCATTTCTTTGGAGCTAGGCCATGGAACTGCTCCGCAAGCTTCTTGATATGGTCTGCTAGCTCCTTCTCCACCTCCGCTGAGAAGACTCTCTTTGCTTCTGCTGTTCCACTGTACCCTACTGTTTTTACTTCCTTTGCCTCCCTCTTTTTCATGTACCTCCTCAATGTTGGCTTGTCAATATTTCTTTCTTTTGCAACTGATCTGATGGACTTGCCACCCTTGACATCATTGGCTGCTCTCTCCATCTCTTCAAGGGGTGTTGGGCCCCAGCTTGTTTTCCTCATGTAGGTTCTCGGCATGATACCTTTTCTACAATGGTTAACATATGACAAAAACAACAAACCAGTTGAGTATATTCAACTGAAATACCATTTTATATGTCAGAGACTTAACTGAATTTCAGTGCCTTATGGTGGGGTAAGTTGAACCATTGGCTCAATTTACCTCATAGCCTTTAGCTCACTTTGTCCCATAGCCACCATTTTGGACAAAATGGGCTAACTTAGAAATTCAGGCTAACCTGTCGTGAAGTAATTCACATGATTTTATATGTTAGTAATCCACCAAAATACATAATATATAATTTCAGACCTGTATAAATTTGCTTTGACATAACAGTCATTTTACCTGATATGCAGAAAATTTACTTTGACAAGCAAAAAACAGTTTTTTGTGTACAAAAAAAAATACTTATTACTTCTCCCATGTGCTTCTCTGCATCACAGCAAGATGGACATGATGGGTGCTTCTTGAATTTATGGTCACATGACAAAACATTCTCGGTAACCTAGATACAAGGGGTGGGTCAACTTACCCACTGGCTCATCTTACCTCACGCTCCCCTATACATTACCTTATATTATATTTCAATAAGGGTTCGAGTAATGACATCAAAGCCAAAAAATGTTATATTAATTGCATTGTTAACCCTAGTTAATGTTATTTGACATAGATAGATAGTTCAAGGTGCAAAGACCCTCAGAAGTCTCATCCTTGCACAGAGGGGAGTCATTGTACAGCATTATTGCAGTTGGTAGCGTTATGTTTTCCAAATACATTGGTTAGCCTTCGCATTTTTTCTCTTGTAACATTAGAAGTAAAGACATACTGTTTGACAGCACAAAAAAAGTATGCAAGATAAGCAGTAAAACACAATTATGCAAGAGGGAAATAAGAATTTTCCCAGGCGGCACAGTGGCGCAGCAGGTAGTGCGCGTGCCTCACAGCAAGAAGGCCGCCGGTTGGATCCTGGGTCGGGCAGGGCCTTTCTGTGTGAAGTCTGGGTAGTGTGTGTGCCTCACAGCAAGAAGGTCACTGGTTCAATCGGACAGGGCCTTTCTGTGTGAAGTTTGCATGTTCTTCCCGTGCATGCATGGGTTCTCTCCGGGCACTCCGGCTTCCTCCCACAGACCAAAAACATGCTCATTAGGTTAATTGGTGAGTCTGAAAATTGTCTGAGTGTGAATGGTTGTCTATCTATATATATATTTGTGAGTTTATTTTATCTTAGTTGTGAGTTCATCTTATTTTATTTTATTTTATTTTATTTTATTTTATTTTATCTTATTTTATTATCTTTTCTTTCTACACGGGGGTTGCAATGCAAATTTCATTGACATGTCCATGCTCAATGACAATAAAAGCCATCTTGAATCTTGAATCTTGAATCTTGAATATGTTGCCCTGCAATCGACTGGCGACCCATTCAGGGTGTACCCCGCCTCTCGCCCGTTGACAGCTGGGATAGGCTCCAGCCCCCCCGCAATCCCAAAAGGGATAGTCGGTATAGAAGATGGATGGATGTTACATTCCCCCTTTATGTACTTATAATACAAGGACTAACTAGCGCTGCACCACTATAAGAGAATGTAAGGGCATTAGCCTCAGTCTTCTCGCACAATGGCATGTTTGTACCCGTCAAGTGCATATTTAAGACTCCTTTTACAGGATTCTTTCAACCAAGTAATGTAGCTAATCTTAGCTTAATTAGCTCACGAGGTAACACTGATGAAATTTGCCACTATTATCACTGTGAACTGCATACTGTGCGACAAAGGAAAAAATGACAGGCCTAGCAACAGTTACTAAGGGGGACAGGGCTTAGTGACCTGACAATTGCTAACTCTAATCAGTTTCTGAGTTCAAGGCTTATCTTAAGGCATAAGTCAAATCCTGTCCTTTGTCTGTCAACAAAGCAAAGTTAGTGAATATTCTCTCCATTCATAGTCCGAGGGTAGAGTAGATTGTATCCGTTTCCATGTGAGTTAAAGTAACATCATTACAATAACTACTCTTCAAAAAGGTAAAGGTGAAGGTCATTACTTAAGTTACTTAGCTGAAGGAGACATTTAGTCAATTTTGTCTTATGTTCATGAACAAAGGATAATGAGCGATTTATGTGTTGGTTGTTGTAATCAGGCTTGGCTGGCAGTACACTGCAGAGTAGTCAACACTGATACAGGTGATTGACTGAGGTACTTACAACAAGCAACTGTGGCTGACATTAATTAAAAGTGACACAGAAAGTTAGAAGCAAATTTGGTGCAAGGCATCTTGGGAATTGATGTCCTTAAACTTCTTTGTGGTTTACTATTGGAGGTAAGTGATTTCCGGAATGAAACGTAACCATAAAAATAAATCAACAATGTTCAGTGGAACAGAACGGTAATTCGAAACTCGTGTGTTTTCCAAAGTAGGTTTCATTTAACCTTGAGAGTGAAGGTAGAGGAACTGTTGGAAAATTCATGCTCACCAGTTTTGATTTGAGCTTTTAAGGACTTTAACAAATAGGAATTCGAACTCACTTAACATGTTTATGTTAAGTAGACTTTCTTTCAGTCACTTGCTTTCACCCCCACTGTCATCTGTGCTTCTGCCAGTGCAACAAGGGGTGGCTTTCTGGGTTAGTATTATGTGTGGTGGATATAATGAATGTTGAACAGACTAAAGAATATTGTGATATTTGCAGTAAATTGGAGATATGTGTGTGATGTGTGAACAGTTTTCCATTTTCTGAGGAGTGTTTGTACAGTTGTATGAAAAATATACCATAAAAACTGAGTGGAGGAATGAGGACACAATAAAGGAAAGGCAAAAAGATTAGACAAAACAAAAGGAGAGATGAGGAGGGCCTTCACCTTGTTCTTACCAACAATAAAAGCCTTAAAATCGACCTAGCTTTATCTCTCAATACATATGTCTCTCTATGCCAAACCAAGAGGGCATTAAATTCAAACCACACAAGGCAGACTTAATAGTTATTCACACTTTGAACGCCGTTTCCTGGCTGGGGGAAATGATTGACAGGTTGTATCCATAGTGTCAGCAGGGCAGCCACGCCCCTGCTGACTAAGGTAGAAATTAAAGAACAGCAGGCTCTAAATTACACCTTAGCAAAGACCTCTGGCAAGAAGACAGGAAGAGAAGCATGATGAATGAGAAAAGGATCAGAACGGAAAGATAGAGGGTGAGTCGGGTGGGACCATGGAGTTGATTGGAGGAATGGTTCAGAAACACATTTGTAGCCACACACAAGCACATGCACATACACAGATACTGGTGGACACACAAACATAGACACCAAGGTAATGGGTCTGCAGTACTGTTGGATTGGGATGGGAGAGACACTTAAATGCCATCTCTACAGTTGGTACGCTATTTACTCCCTCACACACAAACACACACCATGCAGGCACACAGTCATCTCTGCTCTCTCTGCTGTGATCTCAAAGCATTCAGACTGATATGAGAGCAGCAACAAAAAATGGCAGAAGAGTTCCTGGATAAGCAGGAAATAGGCTATAAGAGTGACAGATCATTCAACACATTCTCACTCCCAACTCAACACATACGACACTGGGTACCCTTTTTGCGTCATTTTTCATGTGCAGGCCTCGGCAGTCAAGTTAGCAATAATAAATATATAACATCTAGTTAGCAACGTCCGATTAAACTTTCAAAATAAAGCCTGTTGAGAACATTGTGAAATCATCAAACTCTCTTATATGGGAAAGTTTGTCCCGTCCCTGCTTTGTCCCTTGCCAGTTTTAGGCAATGAAATGACTTTTAGGAACTTTTAGGCAATAAAACAACTTTTAGAGTTTTCGGGAAAAGATCATGGTTTGGCTTAAAATAACTATGTTACTTAATTTAGAAAAGAAATCAACCTTTACTTTTGGTTTCACACGGGACACAAGCCTCAGTCTCATGGGTGAGGGTACTGTCCCCCCATCCAACCACTTCACATGCCTCTAAATACAGGCTTTTCTCACTCTTTACACTACATCATTTCATGAGATGGGAATGAGAATGGCCTGTCTACAGAAGTCTATCGGACAACTCTTGTTGAAAAATAGTGTGAAATGGGTTACTAGTGCATTAAAAAGTGACGTCAAGAGATCCTGAGCAAGCATCCACATGTGGTGAGTTATGAGTCAGAATGGGTGTAATCATTGCTTTGTGCACATTGTAAGGTAACAAACAACTGATGAACAGCATCTACTGCGGTTGTTATATAGAAACTGTTCTCTTATCAGTCCATATTTCGTAAAGTATAGGTATGATGATATGCTTTATTTTCATTATTGTTGACAAATGCAATGGAAAGGAAGAAACAACAACAGACTGATCCCACTTTCAAGTTTTATCTTTGTATCCTGATGTATTTTCTTCTTCTCTGCCATAGAGTTCCACTGTTCCAAATATATTAAAAAGACATTGGTGAGCCACATAGTTGCACTTGGTGACATTCCTGCTCTAAGTGTAATTTATTTTCAGTCAGTTCCACATACACTATCCTGCTGCAGGAAATATATTTGATAAAATAAATTAATAGATAGATTTGAGTAACATTTACTAAAAACTCCAGTGCTGTCTTGGGAGCCTTTTGTGAAAATATATATTTGTGACATTTACTTCCTCAGTAGGAACCAATGGACATGGGGCTGAATTCCACACTGGGTTGATTTTGGCAGATTTTTTTTGAGAAAAACAACATTTTAGGAGTCAATAGAAAAATACAGTGAATTACTTGTTAATATGGAGACAGATATTATTTGCAGAGTATGGTATTGCTACTTGCTGGTGCCATACCACTGGCTGCTGTCTGATGGTCAACTAAGTGTTTGCTGCTAAGACAGATGGTGTACTGTAGGTCTACCTCTGTCTGAGTAAAGTGCTGCCAGCCTAGCTTCAAGGGGCCTCAACTGGAGCAGTGCCTTCAGAACAGACTCTTCACCTGAAGAGAGAGAAACAAAGGGCAATACAATTTCACACATGCACATTCACATGTAGATTCAAACCTACATAGGCTCTGAAGCGGCTCACTGACACAAATGTAGACATAGAAGCCACACACACATCTCCTAAGAACTCACACATGCACAACCTACTTCACGTGTAGAGTAGCATTCCCAGCTGAGTGCCTCTCTCCAACCTGGCAATTTCAGCAGAAAGAAAATCCAGCTAAAGTACACAGGGCGCCATGCTGATTTCACAATAGGGGGATTGAATAGCAGAATGGCCTCACTACAGCCCTCGTTACTGATCCGGAAAGATCCAACTCAAATATTCAAACAGCACTCCATCATTCGCACTTATGTGTATATATAAAGATGAAGCTAGATTGTTGAAGTCACAGTTTTTTAACAGTCTTGCGACAGCAGTGTTGCGTTTTTGCTGTAAATACTGGTCATCTAATGCAGGAAATCTTTACATGCATCTATGCTTACTTTCAGTGATCAATGAAAAACACACATGCACATGATACAAAATATAGTTCATGCAAGGAAATTTACATGGTCATAAACATAGCACCACCAGACAGTGATGTTTTGGGTGACATTTAGCTTTTAGGTTGCACAAGATGCTCCTGTAAATGAATCATGAGTAAATCTGTGAGGTGTGAATAATAGATGGGAGGAGAGGTAAAAAACAAAGGAGCACTGTTATTATTTGTTAATAAGACACTCTGGAGCATCACTAACTAGATCTCATTACCACAATACACGCAGGCATGCATACACACACGCCCACAGCCACATACACATGTCCTCCTGCCCACATGCACACACTCCTTCATGCCAAACACATGCAGAAGTCTCTCATTCTGCATGACTATTTTTACCTGTGAAGCCTGTCGTTGCCTAGCACTCTGTAATTACATACCACACTCTACCAATGAATGATTAGAAACAATGATGGATGGCTTAACACTGTCATCTTAGAATGCTAATGCTAATTACGGGACAATACATGCGTTGTACACCTGATACATGTGATAACCTGCTTCCATAACTGTAGAACAAGTGTGATAAAGGTGGACAGTGAGTCTCCTGTTAATCAACAGATAAGAGATGAAGTAACTCCACTCTTGATTCTTCTTAAATAAACAGTTCCAGTAATTAGTTTGTGTTTGCCTCACCAAATACTAACAAATGCTAATTTCTTTCTTGAAAAATAAAATTAGTTTTTTCTCTCTGCAATTCAAATTATCTCCTTTTCTTAATTGTGTGTGCTTAGCATGGCTATATATCTTCAATTAATGGCCTGATTTTGTCATGATCCTGCATGAAATCACTGTCAAAATTGTTTTGAGCCATTTATTTATTACTGTGCACTTTGTTATATTTTCTGAATATGGACGGTCTTTCTTTTCACTGCCAGAAAGGATGAAGAAGTATTCTGGTATGAAAATATTAAAATTTCTGTCATGTGTGGCAATACAGTTATTTAGACTCTGTCTCTGACAAATTTTGGTTGTATTTGGATAAAGAGACGGGTTGTGCATGTCTGCTTATACATGCATGTGTGTGCAGACACGGATGTGAAGAGTTGCATTTATGATTGCAGCTGAGGCTGTGGGCTGAGTAATTGCCTGTCTTGGTAGCGAGATCGTGGTAGCAAGCTAAAAGTCAAGTGCTCTCTTCCTGCTGTAAACCTCATTTGGATTCCACATAGCCAGCTAGCAAGCCAACACCAACCTTGGGCCTGTATTATTCATAGCTTGACAGATAGCCCTCACTAAAAGCATTGGAACTGGGCCAGGTGGTGATGGAGCGACAGGGAGAAGCGGCACCACTGCACCTCAATCTCTGCCTGGCAGGAGGGGAGGAGAGGAGAGGATACAGTGCATAAGTAAAATACAGGAAAAGATAGAATGGAACAACTGGAAAGTCTAAGTGGGCCAGGGAAAGGGAGTAGGGATATATAGATAAAGAGACTAAGTAGGTGAAGACGGGACAGAGAGTGAAGAAGGAAATCAGGCAGAATTATCAGAAAGCCTCACGAAGTGACTACAAAATGTTAAAGCACAGCTTACATTATAACGGGGATAGAAAGTGCGTGCACAAGCCAAAAAAGGGTGGACATGGAGAGAAGACAGTAGTAGAAATGAAGAGCAAGTGAGTGAAACCATTTGAAATAGAGGAGAGAAAGATGCCTGGAAAAGAGAACAGGCAGCCATCCACCCCCGCCAAGCTCAGCAACCCTTCTGCCTCCATGTGCAGAACCAGATAAGGTCGCATTAATCAAAATCTGCCACTTCCCTTTCCAAAAAACACTGTCTATGCCATCAACCCCCCTTCTGTGAAGTATCTGTCAGAGAAATGGAAATTTCCATGTTTAATGGGAAAGCCTTATATCACCAAAAAGGTGATGAGGGCTGAGGGTGAAAAGAACAGAGTTGGTTGAATCTGTCAGTTATGTCATTACCTTATACACTTGAGACTGCATGGGGTTGGGGCTCATTTCAGTTTGGCTCTGACACCGTTGTTATCATTTCAACAGTGTGATGAAGCTGGACTGAGATTTTTCCTTGTCTTGTAAAACTACACTCACTTGTGTAATAATACGATATTAAAGCAATACAATATTGTCTGTATACATTACAGTCTCTTCCTTAGCACATTAAACAGTAATAGGACTGTTTTCTCCAGCATATTCTGTCTCTATATAAACCTCTAATGCAACTTCCAACTCACTTTGATAGCATTTCAAAGCCAGGGTCACTAAATGTACAGTGGACTACACATGTGACTCCCTCATGATGCCTTTCTCTCTGATGCAATTTGTTTATTTTATTTATTATTTTCCTTTGTAATTTCCCCCCTTATTTACCTCCTGTGCATATTATAACAGGACTGCAGATTACCTCTCTGACATGACAGGGCGTCAGATAAACAGGTGGTGTTTACGCTTTTTTCATCCTGCTCCTGCTTTTTTCTTCATTTTTACATACCAACCTCCCCAAGGAAAGACATCAAAGGGAATAATAGATCATATGTGATTAGAGAGGAGTGTGTCAGAGGGACATGGGCATGAAGTGGGGAGGTGAGGGTGGGTGAGGGGGTGGGGAGCTGAGGACTAACTTTAGTCAGGGCACCTGGAGCCAGGCCTGGGGTTGGGGCTCACAGGCAAGCGCCTGGTGGCCAGGTCTCTGCCCACGGAACCCGGCCGGGTGCAGTCCGAAGGAGCGGCGTGGGCCCACCTTCCCGTAGGCCCACCACCCGCAGGAAGGATCAGAAGGGGACGGTGCTTTGTGTTATGAGTGGCAGTTGTGGGCAGGGGCCCCGACGACCCAATCCCTGGACGACGACTCTGGCTATGGGGACATGGAATGTCACCTCGCTGGGGGGGGAAGAGCCAGACCTAGGGCGGGAGGTTGAGCGGTACCGACTAGAGATAGTCTCTGGAACCCAACTCCTTGAGAGAGGCTGGATTCTCTTCTACTCTGGAGTTGCCCGCAGTGAGAGGCGGCGAGCTGGTGTGGGCTTGCTTATAGCCCCCCAGCTCAGCCACCATGTGTTGGAGTTCTCCCCGCTGAGCGAGAGGGTCGCTTCCCTGCGCCTTCAGGTCGGGGATAGGTCTCTCACTATTGTTTCGGCCTACGGGCCAAACAGCAGTGTAGAGTACCCAGCCTTCTTGGAGTCCCTGGGAGGGGTACTGGAAAGTGCTCCAACCAGGGACTCCAATGCTCACGTGGGTAGCGACAGTGATACCTGGAGGGGTGTGATTGGGAGGAACGGCCTCCCCGATCTGAACCCGAGCCGTGTTCTGTTATTGGATTTCTCTGCTAGTCACAGTTTGTCCATAACGAACACCATGTTCAGGCATAAGAATGTCCATCAGTGCACGTGGCACCAGGACACCCTAGGCCGGAGGTAAATGATCGACTTTGTAGTCATATCATCTGACCTTCGGCAGTATGTTCTGGACACTCGGGTGAAAAGAGGGCTGAGCTGTCAACTGATCATCACCTGGTGGTGAGTTGGATCCGCTAGCAGGGGAGGAAGCGGGACAGACTTGGCAGACCCAAACGTACTGTGAGGGTCTGTTGGGAACGTCTGACAGAACCCGCTGTCAGGGAGGTCTTCAACTCCCACCTCCGGGAGAGCTTCGACCAGATTCCGAGGGAGGTTGGAGACATCGAGTCCAAATGGACCATGTTCTCCACTTCCATTGTTGATGCAGCCGTCCGTAGGTGTGGCCGTAAAGTCACTGGTGCCTGTCATGGCAGCAATCCCCAAACCCGGTGGTGGACACCAGAAGTAAGGCATGCCGTCAAGCTGAAGAAGGAGTCCTATCAGGCCTGGTTGGTTCATGGGACTCCTGAGGCAGCTGATGGGTACCAGCAGGCCAAGTGTGCGGCAGCTCGGGCGGTTGTGGAAGCAAAAACTCGGGTCTGGCAGGAGTTTGGGGATGCCATGGAGGAGGACTACTGGTCGGCCTCGAAGAAATTCTGGCAAACCATTCGGCACCTCAGGAAGGGGAAGCAGCTCTCTGTCAACACTGTTTACAGTGCAGGTGGGGAGCTGCTGACCTCGACTGGGGACATTGTCAGGCGGTGGAAGGAATACTTCGAGGATCTCCTCAATCCCACTGTCATGTCTTCTGTAGAGGAAGCAGAGACTGGGGACTCGGAGGTTGATTCATCCATCACCTGGGCTGAAGTCACTGAGGTAGTTTGCAAGCTCCTTGGTGGCAAAGCACCGCGGGTGGATAAGATCCGCCCTGAGAACCCCAAGTCACTGGATGTCGCAGGGCTGTCCTGGTTGACACGCCTCTGTGACATCGCATGGCAATCGGGGACGGTGCCTCTGGACTGACAGACTGGGGTGGTGGTCCCTCTGTTTAAAAAGGGGGACCGGAGGGTGTGTTCCAACTATCGGGGATCACACTCCTCAGCCTCCCTGGGAGGGTACTGGAGAGGAGAATCCGGCCGATAGTCGAACCTCGGATTCAGGAGGAACAATGTGGTTTTCGTCCTGGCCGTGGAACACTGGACCAGCTCTATACCCTCCACAGGGTGCTTGAGGGTTCATGGGAGTTTGCCCAACCAGTCCACATGTGTTTTGTCAGCTTGGAGAAGGCATTCGACTGTGTCCCTCGCGTCATTCTGTGGGAGGTGCTCCGGGAGTATGGGTTTGGAGGCCCTCTGCTGAGGGCTGTACAGTCCCTGTACAACCAGAGCAGGAGCTTGGTCCGCATTGCCGGCAGTAAGTCGGACCTGTTCCCAGTGCATGTTGGACTCTGCCAGGGCTGCCCTTTGTCACCGGTTCTGTTCATTATTTTTATGGACAGAATTTCTAGGCGCAGCCAGGGGGTTTGGTTCGGGAGCCGGCAGATTTCGTCTCTGCTTTTTGCGGATGATGTTGTCTTGTTGGCTCCCTCAAGCCAGGACCTCCAGCGTGCACAGGGGCATGCACTACGTGATCAGCTTTGTGGTTCCCAACCAGAAATGGATGGATGAACATTCCGACTTCTAACCCCAGAACCCATCCACATGCCCCCTAAAAAGGCTAAACGCTTTCTTAAAACAGTGTGTATTGTTTTAGCATTACATTACTAAAAGGTTATTTAATAAGTTATTCTGGCAAAATATGAGATCAGAAGATGGTTTGGGTCACCAGACATTAATAAGAGTGAACTCTATATTAACTGTAGGTTCATTTGGAGTTTAACAAATGGGTTAAACCACAGTTCTCCACTGTGAAAGATTCTGGAACAGTTTTTGGGCATGGTGGACCCAGAGCTGGGGATCTGGAATGTGACCCAAAGTCTGCAGAAGAGGCCACCCAGCTTGTGGATGTTTTCCTGTCAGTGGGAACTGGGGCAGAAAAACCACCTCCAGCTGTGAGGGCTAATTCACTGAATAAGTATAACAATAACAATAAGTCCAGTGGGGGGACAGGTGACAAGCTCAGGTTAGACTTCATTTCAGTGTCAGGCACTTCTCTCCCTGTAAACCAAAATCCAGAGAGAAATCTTTTTCCAGCTCTAGGCAAGACATGCACTTCTATCAGTGTACACATGCCCTGCAACCAGACAGAGTAAGCGTTCTCTTTTGTGTTCAGTTCCCTGACACTCTGACCCAGTAGACCCTGAAGACCAAGAAGGTCACACTGTCTTGGTCAGTGAATGGTGAGCATCAGGAAGCCCTCTTAAACAGCTTTCAGTCCATTGTCCTGTCCTGCATAGTTCCTAGAGAACTGTGGAGTGAAACCCCTTTCAACCTTAGTTGTGTTCATGGTGATGAGAAAGTGTACCACAGCAGAGGTACATTTACTTACCCTTACTTTAGGTGGTCTGACTTATCTTCTGTCAGCAGCTTTAGTGCCCAGACGGTCTTATCCAGTTATTCTTGGTAATGATATCCCTACACTGCTAGATTTGATACCACAAGCAAGAGGTAATAGCCAAATCAGCAGTGAGGGACAAGTAGAGAGCACTGTTGAGACACCAGTTAAGGAGGTTGACCTGCAGCAGCAGCTCAATTCTCAACCTGCAGTTAAAGATTTGGAGGCTGGTCCAGTCAGGCCACCAAAGTCCAGACAGCTATGGGGAAGCGTCAAAGCCCAGCCAGCCTTTACATTTTCACATTGTCTCTGCAGCACTGCAGCAAGCTGATCCGACATTAATATTCTGGTTTCACAAGGTCTCAGAGGTTGAGAGGCAGGGCAGAGTAGACTGTATAGCTGATGCTAGCTATGTGCAAGCACACACAGCACAGAGCACAGAGTGTTTGGCAAGAGTGACAGTGGCTGTTTCTGCTGAATCTAAAATGAACTTATCCTTTAACAAAAAGGTCTTTGCATGGATCCTTTCCATAATGTTGTCAGACAATAAGAATAACAATCTGAGATTGTCAGTGGCAAAACCAAAGACTTTTAGTGAACATACATTGACAGTGTGCAAACGCAGGGACAACATTGCAAGCCGTTTTTTGCCTGCCATCTGCTCACTACGCACTGGACCAAATGACTTTGAAAACAGCAAATTACTTGCTGTAACAAATTCCGTTTGTTAATGCCTATGCAATAAATAATTGTGTAATATCACTTCCATGAGGCTGTTCTTAGCAGAAAAATTATAGGCAATGAATTTGTTATTTCATATTCTTCGCAGCTATAGCAGAGTTCAAGCAAGTCTGTCATGTTCATTCTAATTTTGATTGCCATAAGTGGCATTCTTTGGCCTTACCACCAAATAAGACACTAAAGTGGTCAGGTTGGGAACCCATAGGTTTATGCGTTTTTCTCCTTTTTGCATTAAGGGATGCTTTAAATATGACCTATCCCAGGTTCACTGGGATAGTGTGCTTCTGTTCCAGGCATAGAAATTTTTGGGGAAAATACAAATCCCTGTGGTGGTGTGGTCCTGCATTTCTATGTAGATGGAGTCCGAACAAGGGCCCACTCATGGTGTTAGGTGTGTGTGTGTGTGTGTGTGTGTGTGTGTGTGTGTGTGTGTGTGTGTTTGTGTGTGAGAGAGAGAGAGAGAGAGAATAACAGCTGATATGAAAGCTATAGCCTGAGATGTCTGAAAACGCCCCAAATTACAGCGTCTCACGTGCGCTGAGCCTCCAACATTAAGACACTGTCTTTTGTTCTGTCCTGCCCCCCCCATACACACACACACACACACACACACACACACACACACACACATCTCTATTCCTCTTTTCAACTGTTCTGCTATAGATTTCTCTGTTTTGCGTGCTCACAAAAGAGAAATACATACACATACCCAAAAACATAGGTACATTCTCTTGTCTGTCTCCCTCCTATAGCCTCCATTTCTCCCTCCCACCTCTCATCTTTCCTCACTGGCTGGCTGAGAGGATGGCAAATCCCTCATGGATTTCCGGAGGGTATCACCATGGAGACAGGGCTCTGGCACACGTGTCTATAGATCCTCTTGCTGGATAGGGGGCACAGCCAGAGGTGGTGCATTCCTTCCTTCTTTAGTCTGCTCTGCTCTGGAGAGACAACAATGAGCTTAAGTTGAAGGGGAGAGGTAGGAAACATGGAGGAAGAGGTGAAAAGAGTAAGTAAAGGAAAGATGGAGAAAAATTGGCATGAGAGAAGGACTGAGGTAATATATACACAAAGATATATATCAAGGAGATGGAAAAAGTGTATTTGTAGAAGGAAAAGGAGCAGGTGAGGTTGTGATGGGTGAGAACAGGGAAGGGGAAAATATGAGGTGAGAATATTAGGTGACAGGAGGAGATGACAAGAGAGAGAGGAGTCAAGAAAAAAGCAGCAGTGAGAGGAGGCAGAGGAAGAGGCAACAGCAGCTTCATCCCTGCATCAGAGAGACAAATAGCATGTGATGCTAATGACTGGCTTAAGCCTTTGCCCCTGCTGAGAACAGCCACTAGTATGACTTCTAATAAAGGCACCGTGGAATGCTGTTGCATTCCAGCAGTTGCTCAAATGTCAGCCAAAATTAGCCGAACGGGTCCTCTCCCTTTCCTGCCACTCCACTCTCCTGCCTCACATTAGTGCTCCAGAAATGTAACTTGTCCACAAGGTTTTTTCTGAGATAAAAGGCCACTTGTTCAGTATGTAATAGAATTGCCGAGGATGTCCACTCCATAAAATAGGTAGTGGTATTTTTGTGATCTGAAGCGCTTTTCTTCTTTGATTGATACCCCCAGTGCCACACACTCCTCTTGCCCCTTGGAGATGTTGCAATTCTGCCAAGGGACAAAGCAAGGGAAACTATTGTATTTTCTCATCCATTACTTTTTCGGTACAATGCCTGCATGATTTTTTTCCTTGTTAGTATAAATGACACCAAATTATTTCTGGAATTTTAATTGCCAAGCGCAGTGAGTGGGATGCATTGCCTGTGATGATGAATGTTGTTGCCAAGATCACATAGTGACAAAGCCAGGGAACGTGGGATGGAGGAGCTGTGGAGGCTTCCTGTGGCTTACTCATCGTGGTATTTAGGAGCATTGAGGTAAATACACCTTTCAAGGTGTCACAACAACCTGGCAACAGCAAGATGCTCCACAGTTGTGTTTGATGAACAGGAGCTTTTAAATTAGAACCAAATATCTGTTCCACTGTATGTTGAGCTTTTAGCATAGTCAGATGTTGAAACATGTTTTCTTTCAGTTATCACTGTTTGTACAGTCCTGACCCAAAATAATGACTTAGATTTTTATTTCATTGATCCCAATTTGGGAAATTCTTTTGTTAAACATACACATAAACATAAAATATATACAGTAAAGAAGAATATCGGTGAGAATAAAACTAAAAGAAGAATAATGTTCTCAAAAAATATAACTAAGCGTATAAGCATAGAATAACAGCAATTCTTAAAATGTAACTAAATAATATTATATAAACAAGAATAATAACAGCAATTGTTAAAAATATAACTATGCATGTAGTTATAGAATATGTATTATAATATATAATCCATATTATATAATATTATCTAAGTATATAATACAAATACAATATAACTAAGTATATAAACAATTATTAACACCAGTTCTTAAGAGAGAGCGCGTCACAACTATAAACTATATACCAGGAAAAATATGTGCAGATGATAAATAAATGTAAACAATAAACAGTATTGTGCATTATTGCAGTAGTGCAAATAATATGTAACATTGAAATATTGAGGTTTGTGAGGTTGGTAGAGATTAACTGTTTAAATTACTGTTGTACAATGTGATGGCTCATAGCAGGAATGGTTTCCTTAAGCGGTCCTTGTGACAGAGGAGCAGTCTATTGGAGAAGGAGCTCTGGTCCTCTGTCCATGAGGTGGTGAAGAGTAATAAGTAATTACATGCACTGGACTCCTTGATACAATGGAAAAACTCACAACCAAGCATTTGTTATTTGTTATCCATTAGCTGATGTTGCAAAACATTGAACTTTTTGAGTGGTGAGTCACCACAGAGCAATGCTGCGGCTCAATGCTTAATAGCAAATGCTGCCTTAAGACTTTATTGTTAAGATAAAGGTATTGAGGCAGGACCGCAGGACAGAGAGGGAGAGAGGGTTGATGGCCTGTGTCTGTCTGCCATTCCCTCAGCAGCTGTCCCTCTTTACATTCCTGCACCCCATTCTCATTCCTCCCTGTCACCTATCCTCCTCCTCTCTCCTGCCAGCCCGCCTGCCTTGCCAGCTCCTAACCTGCTGAGACCAGCCCTTGATATATTTGGAGAGGGGCCAGGAATGGAGGGGCAGGATGAGTGGCATTTTAATGTGCTTTTGAGATGTTTGGTCACAAGCACTATTGATCACAGTGCTGCACCACACATTCTCACTCCCTCACTGTCCCACAAACCTTCACACTGTCCTGGGCTAGAGGTCTGGCTGTCAGGCAGGGAATGAGTTTCCATGTGGGCTTAGATTAATGAAATGAGGCCTCTGCTGCGGGTGATACAGGGGGTCAGACCATTAAGGAATCTCTGGGATTGGCAAGATTGAGCCTGTCAACTGACTGGACCCTGGCTGACTGATGGACATCCAGGACTGAAGAGAGAGAGGGGTAGCGCGAGAGCAGAAGGGATAGGATATTGGACTGGACACACTGAAATGAAAAACAGAAAAACAGGGAATAGAAATCAGTTTGGAAGACTGTGATTCACCATCCCACAACACTACCTCACCACTGCCACATCTACTCCACCTCAAAAGCAGCATGCATTGTCTAGCAACCATTTTCTTAGTCTCCTACACAGCCTTGTGCCATTCATTCACATCAGGTCTTACTCTAAGTAGTGCAGAGCCAGGAAAATGTCCAGAAGTTGTAAAAATAGGAGCTGGGGATATTTCACAGCCAAGTGAACATGCCCAAAGTGTGTTTTGCTCTCTTACACTTCAACCTGGGCAGGGGGTTTATTTGATGGCCAAAACACTGACATTACAGGGCGTCAGATAAAGCAAGACTCCTAGTGACTGACTTTGTGGATGCATTTGTTCAAATGTGCCAAATGTGTGTACACCGCCACACAGCCACACATACTCACAAACTCATACATAAATGTACAAACAGGAGCATACATTCTAAAATTCCACACATGCATCTTACATTGGGGGACTAGGTAGCAGCTTGGGGCTCTCAGATGTTTGATGAATGAAATGGATTAAACCCCTGTGATCAATATCCTGAGCAAATACAAAGATTATCAGATTAGGATCTGTCCCCCTGCTGCCAAGGGGAGCCAGAGAATACATTAAAATCTGAGGTGCCTTGGCAAGATTCAATTAATCAGGCTACAGGTTGTCTTTTATAATCAATTCAAGATAAGCAGTTGTGTTTTGTTGCATTCAGTTCTGTTGCAGAATGGTCTGGAATAAAGTATTTGCGGAGCATCCACAATGATTTTCTTTTGCTTGAAAAACAAATTGATGCTATCTGAACATAAATGAATGTGAAAATAAACTCAAATAAACTGAATCTTTTGCTTTGTGTGCAATTTTATCTCTTTGTTACTATTTATTGGAAATTTTGTCTAATTATGTTGGTTAAAGCAAAGTTTCAGAATTTTCCTAGCAGAAAAATTTAAGTGATACTGCTTTCCTTGCAGTAAGTAGCCATTGTTCCATTTCTGCTTTGTGCATTGTATTCTTTCCAAAGGTTTAGAAACCACTGCACCTTAACATGGGGCTTGATTTCAAACGACTATTAGCAAATATGGCCAGGTGAGGCAAACAGCTAATTGCGGCCCTCTTATCTGTCCTCTGCAGTGTGTACAGCTGCCCTCTTGCCAAGAAGAGAAAGAGTCTAGACAGACAAACCCTGGAAACCTCCCCTAAGAGAAGCACCTACCTAGATGATATGGACAACTCCACCATGGAGGAGTGCTATGAGACAGATGGAACCGAGGAGATGGACGACAGAGAGGAAGAAGATGAGGACGGAGCAGTAGAGGAGGAGGAGGAAGAGGGAGAAGTGGAGGAGGAAGAAGAGGAGATGGAAGGCTACATGGACTACAACATAGAGCAAGTGGAGCATGAAGAAAGGGAGGGAGAGAGAGGGGAGGGAGATGGTGAAGAAGAGGAGGAAGAAGATGAGGTGGAGGTGGAGCAAGAAGAGGAGGAAGAGGGAGATGAAGAGGGGGTGGAGGAGGCAGAGGAAGAGGGGGAAGCAATAGCAGAGGTGGACTATGGAGAGGAAGAGGAAGCAGAACAGAGTCAAGGGCAAGGTGAGATCACTTTCTAAGCATGTTGTACAGAAACACATTGGATAGATGTTTCAAATGCATTGGATGCACGGCTTTTTAGAATTTTAAAGGAATAGTTCAAGCTTTCAGGAAACGTGCTCATTCATTTTCTGGTGATGATGGGAAGTTCAATAGTACTCATGTTTGTGTGGTAAATTTAGGCAGCTCTTTAACTTAGCTCAGCACAAAGATTGGAAGCAAAGGTAAACAGCCAGCCTTGTTCTGTCCAAAGGTTGCAAAATCAAGAAGCAGTAACGCTAAATCTTAGTATTATTGTGATGTCTTGTTTCTTTAATTCATACAAAAACCAAAATGACAACTTGCCATTTTAATGGGGGTTATGTGCCAGATAATTTCTTGGCTCAGTTGACAGTTACCAGGCAACAAAGTAAACACTTTAGGAAGCTACTGTGCCCAGGCAAGAAATGGTCTGGCACATAAACTCCTGTAAAATGGCAAATTATTGTTTTCACACTTAAGTTTTTGTATGGATTGAACAAACAAGACATAACATGGCAACTAGTTAGTTTTAGAGGTACCAGTAGTTGGATTTTGCTTCCTAACTCTTTTCCCATTTCCAGTCTTTATGCTAAGTTAAGCTAAGTGGCTATTGACTGTAGCTTAGCTATAGTGTAGTATCAGTCTTCTCATGCAACTGTCCACAAGAAAGTGGAAAAACATATTTTCCAAAATACTGTAAGAATTCCTTTAGATATTTCTACCTATCCATTTTAAAATGTTGACATAATTTTCAAGCGCTGCATATGCATATCTGTAGTTTATATTTCCATAACTGGTGGGCCTAAAAAAGTAGTTGGCAGTTGGAGATGATGTTCAAACACTGATTGTGTTTTGCACTGGAATGAGATGAAAGACCCAACACAACATGTTGAATCCAGTATGGCTCTAGCAATGGAATGTGTTATTTCTACAGTGATTGTTTTTTTGTTTTTGTTTTTTTTTTATGTGACTCATTTATTCATTCGTTTACACATTTTAATCACACCTGATTGCACTTTCATAGTGTTTATTGCACTGCAAATGTAAACCCACAAGAAGCTTGAGGAGAGTTGCACTGGTATTGAATTGTTGCCTGCTTTCATCATTTTGCATAGAGCCCTTTTTGGTTGCTAATATTAGCAGGGTCTCCCTTTGCAATTATTTCCGATCAACTGAAACCTTCTGCACAAAATATCAAACCAGATCATTCTAAATTGCTTAAACTAGAGCAATGATTATGTTTTTGCAAGACTATTAACAAACTAATAATTTATAAAACATGAGAATCTTCAGTTGCATGTTGCTTGACAGAATGTAAATCTTAAGATTTGAGCTGTTGACAATTAAAGCAATACTTTAAATATGCCTTCACTGTAGCCATTACACAAAAATACCATCTGGTACCCCGACATGGTCTACACCACATTTGAGAGGTTTCTCTGCAGCAGATGCTGCTTTGCACACCTCCATCACGACTGGACCTGACAGTGCCTTCTAGTGCAATTGAGACTGAAGCTCTGAGAAAGGAGAGTTTTAACCATGTTTGGCATGTAGCTCTACGCACCCAAATTGTTAATGTGGCATCCATGCTGTTATTTTCTGGCAGAATGTAAAAAACATCTCTACAGAATGGTGTTCCTTAGAGGCAATAGCTGAGGCCTTACCCTAACCACTGAGACAGTGGACTTTTGCCATTGTCTCATCAGCCTGTCAAGCTCCCCTGTTTCCATGGGTAGTAGCTGATTACCATGTTTTTTGATAGGTACTGTGGACATGCCACAGTGCATGTTGTGGTCACTGTAGGGTATTCGACATCCTTTTGAATTCTCCAAATCCTTCTCATCATTGAACTCTATAATTATTTATTATTATTATTATTTGCTTTATTAGAAAAGAAAGATTTAACAGCATTCTACAGCATTTCCCCTAGGCAGAAAAATATTTCCACATGCATCATTGCCACATTACCCATATACCCCAAGACAGTGACACTGGATGGTCACTTGGCAGATTCCAATCTCCTACATGTAATAGAGGTGACACTCTGGAGATTCTCTGTGCTTCTCAGTAGCATGCACATCTCTGTAGCTAATCCATAACCAATTCAGGGCATTTTCTCTGCAAGAATATAAGTGGCAAATGTACGCCAATGTGAGCAATGTGCTCTTGGCAGCTCAGGGCAGAAATGTGAAAGGAGAGATTGGAAGTGCTCCAGGAGTAAGTGCTTGAAATTACTGACAGAAGAGGTTCACTAACCTTTTGCAGCCTGTCAGAATCAATTAGGAAAGGAATTCTAAAGATACTGATGATTGAATGAAAAAAGAAAAAGATGAATAGTTACTGACTGGGGTTGCAGATGGAACACCATATTATCGTTCAGATTTTAGACTCTCCTGTAAAAAAAATGCTCTGTCTAATTGAAAGATTTCTCACAGTTTTTTGATTTACACTGCTGAATAATGAACAAAATGTTATCTCATTTGCAGCTATTTACATAATTCTTTAGCAATATCATTATTCATAAGACCTGTGAATATCATTTTCTAAAGAAATCCATGAAAAAAAGGAAAAAATAAGAGCTGCTAAAGATACAGTGCCTGGTTTCATAGATTCTCATTTACCAGAGCATCTTTCTCTGGAACTTTCCCCAACCACTACATTTAACTTCCTGTGCTGATTCACAATTCAGACCACAAACTGCTGTTAAGACTCTCAAAGTAAATTATTAGGGGAAGCAAAGAGTTCCTTATCCAATTTAGAGGAACCAAGCCCAGAAATTTGATTTACTAGTAAAATAGCATGACAGAAATTAAATTACGAGACTTTTGTTCTTCCTTTCCAACAGAGGATGATCGGATGAACAGCCGTGAGGGAGCTGAGGGCGATGGTGGAGGTGGTGGCAACAATGCCAAAACTGGCCCTTTGACGGAGAAGGATGACAACAATAACGATGAGTATGAGAACTATGATGAACTTGTGGCCAAGTCCCTCCTCAACCTGGGTAAAATTGCAGAGGACGCTGCCAACCGAGCCATGACAGAATCTGAGATGAACAGCAACTCTTCCAACAGTGCTGAGGAGGAAGATGATGATGACGAGGAGGAGGAGGAGGAGGATGACGATGACGATGACGATGACGATGACGATGATGATGATGAGGAAGAGGAGGAAGATGACGAAGATGAGGAGGAGGAAGAAGAGGGGGAAGGGGATGAAACACAGAGGGGTGATCTGAGTTTGGACGTTGACAGTGATGTGGTTCGGGAGACGGTGGACTCCCTTAAACTGCTGGCACAAGGTCACGGTGCAGTATTGGCTCACAATTTAGAAGAACAGGAGTTTGAGGATGGTACAGCTGAAAATGGGAATGAGAACGACTGTGCTCACCATGGGGGAAATTCACATAATGGTGGTAATGGACAAGTTAAGATCTCCAGTAACGGACAAATAGAAAACAGCGATGAGGAAGTGTGTCTAAGCAGTCTGGAGTGTCTACGGAACCAGTGCTTCGATCTTGCTCGGAAACTAAATGAAACAAAATCTGCTGACCGAAATGGAGCATCCCAGCAAAATCATTTTTCATGCGTGGATTCCAATCAACAGCCCCAGCATCACACTTACGGGGATTTCCACCACAGCCAAGATCACAGCCGGACGCTTGATCGGAACTATTCTGACATGGACAATCTCATGAAGCTAGAGGAACAGCTGAGCCCACGTTCCAAGGCCTTCTCTAGTTGTGCACAGGGTGAGCGATATCACTCCAACCACCGGGATTTTGATGAGGACACAGCCTCTGTGACATCGGACCGATCAGAAGAAGTATTTGACATGACAAAGGGTAACTTGTCCTTGTTGGAGAAGGCCATTGCACTAGAGTCAGAACGGGCCAAGGCAATGCGGGATAAAATGGCAGCTGAGGCTGCTAGGAGAGACGGGATGAGGTATAACCATGAAGAGCATGGCCCACGGCATGGCTACAGTGTTGAGCGTAAAGCCCGGCTTCCTGATGGTATGAAGAAGCCTTTCTACCATAAAGGTGAGTGGTTCTTTCAAACATGGACTCACAGAGATGCACACCAAGCCTCCACTAGAAACTATATCTGCACAAGTGTGGATATGTTTACCTCATTTAACAAGCTCAAGTAAAATGTATGTCTGCCACTGTTTGGCTCTGCATTCTATCTACCCTGTATTGGAGACGAAACAGCCCACTTGCATTCTGGGAACCTTACCATAACCCCAGGACAAGCTTTTTCAACCAGTTTGGAAATTTGCATTTCGGTAGCAGCGGGAGAGGCAGCAGCAGCTTATGTTGTTAAAATAGGCCAGCATAGAAACATCAGAGGGTAGGCTTGTCAGGCATAAGTAATGGCAATCGTCATGGCCTGTTAGGGCCACAAATCTCATCCCTTCAATGCTGCTTGGGGTAAAGCTGCCTATTTTTAAACTTGTGCAAGCACTTGAGAGAAGAAGCTCCAAAACAGAGACCTTGTATCTTTAGAAAGGATTTATTCTATAGGGAACAATGAAGCTTTTTTATGTTTCTCTTATGACCTACCATTCAGATGGATTCTTACTGATACCACTTGAAAGACTTCACATATATGGATTTTCAGAGAGTACAAAGACTGCAGTATTCCATCGGTGGTAATTGTTATACAGTGTACTGGATATGCTTGTATAAGTACAGAGTAGAGTTACAGTCACACAGATTTTGCAGTGGCATTTACAGTGGTCTGATTTCAAGCTCTCTCATTTCACTCATAATTATATCATCATATCACTTAGTGCATTCAGATTTAGTTACGTTAAATCATTTCCTACCACAATGAAGGTACTAAATGAGACCAACAAACAAGTGCAAGCTAATTCACAGTAGGGTGATATTACACTTTAAATGCCACTCGACTCACAGCAGGTATATATTGCAACTTAAATGTCACACAAATGTTAATTTTAACAAGGCGTCTCTGTCTGGCTAATGTTGGAACAATGAGAGGACACGAGACAGTTGCATCATGATAGCATCTTTCCTCTGGCAAGATAGCAGACACTCGTTGACCAGGGTTCCTGTGTAATTCATAAAACATAGCTTGGTGAGGGAGGGGGGATGGGAGATGGGGGATGGAGCAGTTCAGAGAAGAGCCCAGCTACTTAAGAGAAGCATGAGGCTGAGATGAAAATTGAACAGTATCAGAATGACCGATAACGAACGACAGATCCACTGACTGCACATTAATTATCCAGAGATGGTATGGTAATGGGGGCCATTTGCTATGCAAAGCACAGACCGTCCCCAGCCACAATCAATATCCCCTGCTTTCTAATATGCCTTCTACTTGGCTGCCTCCCTCTCTGCAGTGGAAGCAGGGCAGGCAGAGAGTGCGCAGACATCATGTATCTGTACCTGTGCGCTTGTGCATGTGTGGAAATGGAGAATTATTTCTAACATAGTGTTCAAAACATTATCAGTGTGCCTCAAAAGCCATTATTACACAGTTTACTAACACACCAAGTTCTTTGTCAATGTGAAATTTTCCTGCCTTTGTTGCACTGGTGCTAGGCAGAAGACTCAGACATGACATACCAATATTGTACCAAACTCATGTGCCCCTAATATGACATAGATAGATGACAGCCACAGAGTATAAGGTCCTTTTTTTCTAATGAATGAGACATTGGATTTCATTTGGTGACTAACCTGTAAATGTATGATTAGGCGTGCTCCATCCCACCTCTCAGTTTTGTCCTTTCTGAACTCTTCTACCCCTTCACTTGATTATTCTTTTCATTATTGTTACTCCACAGGTTCTGGTTTATTTTAGTTTGTCAGTAAGTGCCTTAGATTGAGCTGCTAGGTTACACAGGCCTGTAAAATACATTGGTCTGTCTTTCTGTGGTATGGGATAATAGCCACTCCCTTGTCTACTTTGCCAATTCTTGCTCCAGATAAAAGTCTCTGTTAATCAAATGGCTTCAAATTGATTGTACAATCTGAGCACTATGCTCCTATAACTCTGCTATTAAATGGTATTAAAGGTTATTTTTGCTGCTTAGATTTTTCTAATTTTAATTTCAAATGGTAAATTGTAAATGTAAATTGCATCAAAAAGAGCCACAGCATGCTAATTGTAGGAAGAGTGTTTGACCTTGTATGGGAAGAAGTGTTGTAAAGTTAGATGGTAACATCTGCAGAAACATTGCCAGCTGGCACGGCTTGAAGTTGCTGTTTTTTGGTGGTAACTATATCTGATCTAGATTTCAAAGAAATAGACAAACCAGATTTTGGAATAGACACAATCCCATCCTGTGTGCATGTCTGTGCCGTTGTGTATTTGAGCTTAGACTCTCATTGTCACACTCAGGTCAACAAACTGTTGTGAAGGCAATATTTATCATTACTATTATTTTTTATTATTGCATCTTTGTCTTTGCCAATTGTCACTCCATTTCTTCAAATAAGCACAGCCATAAATATTGGTCAAAGAAAAAAAAATACACTTAAAATTCAAATGTTTTTGGTTGCAATACTCAAGGGCATAGATTTTGTTTGAAGTCAGAGGTTCTTGAAACAAAACTGGAAATATTTCCTGCATTTTGCATATTTCCATCAATCTAGAAAATAACATTATCATAAAATCTTCCTTTGTATGAATACAAATGCTGTGTATATTGCTGTAATATTCATATACTACGCATATATAGTTTTCATTGATAGAGACCATATACTCAATTGCAGATAAATATTGTATGGACATCATCTTGTATCATCACTATGAAGATCATTGCATTGTCAAATATTTAACGTGACGCCCAAACTAAGATTTTTGAAAATTTAAGGAGACATGTCACCCTATGCCCCATAGAAATTATGCCCGTAGCAATAGTTAATGAAAAGGTAAGGAAATTCACAACAGACTGACACCTATAAAACCTAAATATACATCTTGTGTTTTACAACATCTGTTCCTTACTTTCAACATAATGTATAACTCCCTTTCATTATGTCATATGCTTTTGTTATTGACCTATGGAATTTTCAACTCAACTTGTAACTTGATATCTGGCAGATATGTTTCCTTTAAACTTATATCTTGAATGACATAGTAGCAGTCCAGCATTTTGTCAAGCGTTATCGTCTCAGATGACTTTCTGCTAACAGATGCTTCACGTGCGGACAAGAAGGAGAGTCGGTGTCCAACACCAGGCTGTGATGGCACAGGTCATGTGACGGGCCTGTACCCCCATCATCGGAGCCTGTCTGGCTGCCCACACAAAGACAGGGTGCCACCAGAAAGTAAGCACTTCAGTCATATACCAGTCAAACACTGGTTTGATTTGCCCAACCCGTTGCCGTCCTTTTTTTGATGTTCATCATCAAAGCCATCAGCATGTTTCCCGAGATCACTGCTTTCTCAGGCTTGTTCTGTGTGCAGTGTACTTGCTGTTGTCATTGCACTGTGTTTGATATTTAGGCTGGGGGTATGGTGAGAGGTCAGATAGAGGTTGCAGCACCACTTGTCTTGTGACCTTGTGCATGGGGCCTTGTTTTTGCTTGCTGATTGCCTGTGAGTTTTGGACTACTTACTTTCGAAATACATTACATTACTTGTTACTGATATTTTGAATGTAATGATTTACTTTACAGTATAAGTGTCTGTGTAATGTGCGACTGATTACACTACTATTGTGTTACTTTCACCAAAATAAAACAAAAGTACAGCTAGCATTATATTTGTCTATATATTACAGTGATATTATAGTTTGTGAAAACTATCTACCATAGTCTGGGCATAACCTGGTCTCTATGGCAGCATTAGTTAAGGCTTACCTTGTGATTAGTGTTGACTTGAGTTTTGTTGGCAAGCTATATCAGACATGTTATTCGTACTTGCATGTCTCATGCAACAGATATTTCTAATCTATGCAGCTCTTTGTGCATCAGTATGCTCCTAAATGCAGAGCTGATGTCCAATAAAAAAGGCATGGGACAAATATATTTATCTCTAATTTGCAACCTTGGTGAAATAGATTGTGCTCCTCTCTGAACAGATCCGGCAGCGAACACGCGCGCACACACACACACACACACACACACACACACACACACACACGCACACGTGCACACATGCGCACACACACACACACACACACTTTGCAGTTTGTTAAGTTTGCAGTTTGCAAAAACAAATGTTACTTTCTAACATTAATACAATAGTGTTTATCACATGTCTGTTCAGAACATGGTGGTTTATGTTCGTGATTGGCATTTTTGTATTGGTTTATAGTTTAAAAAATTAGTGCGGTAGCTGTTACATAGGGTTTTGAAGTTATTATCTCCTGTGTTGAGTATCACAACAAGCGAGAAATTGCTGAGAGCTGCTGAATTCTTGATTGTTAGTGATGTGTTATTGATACAGCACTTGTGGTACTAGCACTGGAATATCAATAGTAGTGTCTTATATGACTTTGTTATTGTCAAACGACTGTACTTAATATAATGCATTACTTTTGAACTCCATCACACTGTTGTCCCCTGGTGTACTGTGGTGGTGAGGTGAGAAAATGTCATGTGGAAATAGTGGTCATGCAGAAATTGATGGGGTGGTGAAAAAGTTGGCAATCAATGACTTACCTGACTGCATGATACTTCATCCTCCTGACTGATAGTGATTAAGAGCATGTGATAATCCCATTCATTGTTTTTCCATCATTGTAGGTGATATATGGATAGCATGCTTCTTCACAGCACGGTTTACTGACACTGGTAACACTGAGCCTGCTTGAGTCATAAATGCCATAAACCCCCTTCATTTATTTGTATTCCGTGCTCAATTAAGTTCTATTTAATAGCCAGGCAGTATCATATCTCTAAGCCACAGATCAAGTGAAGGGGCAATAAACATTAGCCTTGAATGAATAGTGAGTTTTCCATTTAGAGATTTCACCCTGGTCATTTAGTCTCACTCACCTTGTGCAAACTTCTCAATAAAAGCCCTTTTACACGTTTCATTAACTGCAGAGTGAAATCAAGTTATGATCTGCCATGACCCAGACTGCAATCAAAATAAAAGAGGGTATTAATAATGACAAAGAAATTAGTTACCATTAAAGCCAGACTTGTAAAGACCAGCAGTGTCACAGATGATTCGCCGCTCACACAAGGTTCTTTAACTGAGATACTTGTCAAATGACTCAGAGCAGTTGACCTTGATTGGGACCAAGAGCCCCAAATTGGAGTTTGGAAAATTCTGAACGGCTGTGTTCCTCTTCCTGTTCCTCACTTGTGGCTGATTTTTGTGATGATACCACTAATACAGTTTCTGGAATCATCTTTATTCTTTTTTCCCTGATTTCAAAAGTATACTTGAGAATGAAACAAACACACACACACACACACACACACACACACACACACACACACACACACAGAGTGCATTATCAGCCATTTAGTGTCCAGTCACCATTCTCCTGCATGTGGGGAAGATTCAGCTATGGTCAAATCTTTCTCTCCTATTAACACATTTGCAGCCCTGAATGGACAATGTATTATTAATGATGTAGCTTCATTTAATTGGGAAATCATACAGTGCAAGCAGACTGTTCTTTGGGAAATGTGAAAAATGATGATTAAATTATATCTCAAATTCATTAATACTCAGTGCTGTTTGCTCATCATAGCTCTTTTCTGTAGAATGCTAAAATATTTAATCAGCTCAAATGGGAGCCTTTGTCTTTAAAATGAATTATCTTTGTGACATACAAGGCAATTGGAGCCACATTGCTTCCTACTTGCTTCTTTGTATTTTTCTTTTCCTCAGCATCCTTATAGGTTTGTACTGATCTGTGTTCACTGAATTGGGCCCAGTACTTCAATTTCTTGCCATTCTAACTGTGTCTTTGCAGAGGACAGGGCATAAGTGGGATATGCATAATGTACTGGCTTGTGGTAGAGCTTTGTCCAATTACCTGCACCAAACACCAATTAGTATGTAATGGAAGGAGGCTGGTGAGGGGTTAAAGTTTAAGGGGGTGATAATGATGAAGCTGGTGCCATTAGGGATTGGCCCTGTGTGCTAGACAACCCTTCACCATGCATGCGGTGCCCTGACGGCTCCTCGTGGACATACATAGATCATTAATCTAATTGGCTGGTTGCCAAGGGGATCTGAGACAGTTATGGACTGTTTAAATAGTAAATGGTATTGAAAACTGCGCTCTCTCCCTAACAACATGCAGATGATGCAAAGCTCACTCTATCAAGGAGCTGTATTCCATCTGTCTGCTTCTTACACTGATTTCAAGACTTGTGTTTTGCATGATTGCTAGCTGTTGGTTGCTCTGCTCTCTGCATGCCCAAAATTTCCTTCCATTTCTGTCTCTTGCAGGCTTTGTCCTGTTAAACTTAAATGACATCTTTTTATTCATGACTATCCCTATTCCATGAATACTAATTTGAAAGGCCTGGATAAGTGGAAGCAATGTGGTGGGAAACCTTGCCTGCCCTCTGAAACTAGTGTTCATTAAAATGAAAAAGAGGTCATTTGGGTTCATAGAGACTCATTTCTTAATGATGTTTATAATGCCAAGCTCCTCACACACTAATAGAGCTCATGCGTGATTGTAAGGGGCTCCTAACCTTCCCTGTCTTTCATTCCTATCTCCTGTCTGTATGAAGTTGTGGCTATGTATGAGAATGTTCTAAAGTGTCCTACTCCTGGCTGCACGGGACGCGGTCATGTCAATAGCAACAGAAACTCCCACAGGAGGTAAGTGACAGCCTGCCTATATGAACTTGGCACTGTCTGTGCTGCACCCTGCTTTTTCACCATGGGATTTAGCTATTATCCTGATTTTCTTTGTTTCTTTTTTTCATTCTCAATTTTTTCCCCACATCATCTTTTTGTTTAGGTTTTGTTAAACCCATTTTTTTTATTTACATTGTTTTTTGTGTGGAAAAGTATAGTGTTCCTTATGATGTTGGCAGAAGGAAATAATTAAAATTGTTCAGCTGCTTAACAATGCCATAGTTTATCTGAGACTGATTAGAATGCAGCAATTCACACCTTGCACAGCATAAATGATTTATCAGCTTGTGGTGAAAAAGGCATCTATCAGGTGCAAGTTAGGAGAGAGAACCTGAAATAGCAGGGTGCTCTTGCCAGTGCTGTCAGACGGGGTGAGGTGACAGTGAAAGAAGAGTGTCACCCACAGCAGATGCTCAGGGAGTCGGGCATAGCAGCAGCCATTAGCACCTTTCTGCCACTCAGGCAGGGTGACAGGAGAGGTGCAGACCTGGGAGGACCAGAATGCCTCCATGCACATGGACTCACTCAGTAAACTTTCACTTTTATTGGAAAGACCTGATATAAACCTCCACATACTACCACACATTTCGCAACCTGATACATACTCTACCCCAGCACACATTCATGCATCTCTGATGACAGGTGCTCATGAACACATCTCTATGCTAGCTTCAGGCCATTGTCAAAGATAATATTTTCACTATGGCCTAGCACACTGCAGCTGACAGACTGGATGGAGAATAATGGGGATAAGTATAACAACATGAACTTTTGGTCAGTTACTTGTCAGGAGCAAGTTTTACAGCCCTAAATTCTATCTGACCAGACTATAGGTGTAGTTCTGCAGAATATACATTAAGACACATTTGTCTATATGGGAATATCTTTACGTCACTCAGCCAGAGACATGCAAGCTGTTGCCAGTTTTGTTGTTATTGAAAGTGATGAAAATGAATGCTTTTGCATTGACACTGAGACTGAGACTCTCTGAGCTATAGTCAGGTATTTTCAAACTGGTAAAAATTTGGATTGATTGGCCAACAGACAGATGTGTACTGTTTTTAGACTGGCAGACCACCTGACCAGTATTTTAACAAGTCAAACATTTTACAGCATGAATGTTTAATGTAACTTTTTCACCTATCAAATTCTTAGATGCATGTTCCACTATGCCACTACAGTCACTTTCTCATTTCAGTCTGTCAGGATGTCCTATCGCTGCAGCTGAGAAACTGGCCAAAGCCCAGGAGAAGCACCAGAGCTGCGATGGCTCCAAGTCCAACCAGGCCTCTGACCGAGTCTTAAGGTAGAATTCACTCTTCACTTTCATCTAATATCATGTATGATGACATGCTCTGTTGGAGTGAGCCAATATATGGGATGAAAAGAATGTGGCATAGATACATACATATAAGCTTATAGTGCACAGTCTGTCCATATACGGTCTTTTGTCAGAAAAATGTTACATCCATCACTCCAAAAAAGTTAGGATGCTGTGTAAAACAGAAACAAAACAGAATGGGATCATTTGCTAATCCTTTTTGATGTGTACTCAATTGAAAACAGTACAAAGACAATATATTTGATGCTTTACCTCATCAACCGCATTGATTTTTGTAAATATATGCTTACTCCAACTTTGATGCCAGCAACACATTTCAAACAAGTTGGGACTGGGACAACAAAAGACTCGGAAAGTTGTGTAATGCTCAAAAAACACCTGTTTGGAGCATTCCACAGGTAAACAGGTGATAGTATGATTGAAACATATGATTGTATAAAGGATATCACTACATGTACTTGGGGACACTTTGTAAAACCATTGTTGGTAAACAGTTCATTTGCAAATGATTGCATTCTGTTTTTATCTGTATTTTACACAGCGCTTGAGGTTTTAGATGAAGAATAGATGATCATTCACTGAAAGGACATACAAATGTAGATTTTATGCTAAGGTGTATTGACTATAATATAATAGCACATACAGAACTGTTATTTGGTCACATTGGAATGTTTTGTTCTTTTCCCCTGCATTTAGTAAATCTACTGAGATTTTAAGTGCCCCCTTTCTGTTTTATGTTTATGTTCTCCTGTCCTGTGAGAACACTTCCAAGACGCTGCATCTTCATTTTTGAAGGCAAATCTCTTTATCAGATTTTAACAAAATTGCCCTCATTTATTATAGTGAAGACAAAGCTTTTTGAATGAGAATTTCTTTGATACTCATGAAAATGGAATGATGGAAAGTTATGAAAAGTAATTAAATTAAATTTTATATTTATCTAACTGAACATCAACAGCATAACATCCTACAATTCATTTTTTTCCTAGTCTTAGGTTGAGGATATGAATGCATATCAAATGATAACAGCATCCTGTGAAGGAATGCAGAAATTCAATTTTGATTGTTTTTTATTGACTAGATATGAAAAACTCTTGGAGCAGGGTTCTTTTTTGTAAAGCAGAAGGAAGTAAACATCCATGCTATTGCATATAAAAGGGATGCCCACACCTAAATCATCCCACCATCCACAAGCATCATCCTCCATATTCTAATCCATAACAGTCTGCACCTCCCCTTGCATCTGCCCATTTTTAACCAAATCCCAAGTTCCCTCTTCCTACCCTGGGCAATGTTGAAGTGCCTCGGTCCAACTTCCACCCCCTCGTCATTTATTTTCCAGGCCTATGTGCTTTGTCAAACAACTGGACTATCCACAATATGGTTACAAGAACAATATTTCCACCAGCACACCCCGCTCCAACCTGGCCAAGGAGCTGGAGAAGTACTCCAAGACGAGCTTTGACTACAGCGCCTTTGATGGCAGTAACAACCACCAAGTGTATGGGAAACGGGTCATCGCACCCAAAGTTCACGGACAAAGAGACACCTCCCCCAAAGGATATGATGGTACATTTTACAGCAAGATAAAATTGGCCAAAAATTGGCTTTTATTTCCAATAGACATTCCCATGGCATGTTTTTCATCTCTCCCATGGTAAACTGTGACTGTTATGATTGTTGCTCAAGATTTTGTAAACTCATAACTGAACACACACAATTATAAAAAGGTTCCTTTGATCTGTATCAAGCATAAAAAATTCTGGGTAACAAATATTTTGTGGAATCTTCTATGGTATATAATTTTACATGTGGATGACTGTCAATTAAAATACCAAATCTTATTGACCATTAATGTGTTTTTTTTTTTTGTTTGTTTTTTTTTCAAGGCTTTTAAGGTTTGTGTAACTATAAAAGTTTGGTAGAGAACACGGTCTTCTTCTTGAATTTCTTTGATGTGTCCCACAGCCAAACGTTACTGCAAGAACTCCAGCTCGGCCAGCAGCACCACCAGCACCTACGCTCCCAGCAGTAGTAGCAGCAGCATGAGCTGTGGAGATGGAGGAGGGGGCACAGGAGGAGGCAGAGGGGGTGGGGGCAGCAGCGCCAGCAGCACCTGTAGCAAGAGCAGCTTTGACTACAGTCATGACATGGAGGCAGCCCACATGGCGGCCACAGCCATCCTCAATCTGTCCACCCGCTGCCGGGAAATGCCCCACGGCATGGGGGGGAAACCCCAGGACCTGTGCTCTCAGGTAGGAGGGATGCGAAAGGTTCATTTCATCCTGTTATTGGAATCTAAATGGCAAAAGAAAAAAAAATAACATCGACAGGTGTAAACATCATTATACAACTTCTGGTGAGTTCCTGGTTTGGTTGAGCAGGACACTCTTATTTTGTTAATGAAAGGAAGTTACAAACATCACCTGATTTGACACCATTGCCTCCTATGACTGCGTTCACTACATCTCTGTGAGACTTTGACTTCTTGCTGCAGTCAAAAACAGTCCACTGACAGATTATCTCTTTGCGTCCGTCATTATACTAATGCTGGTACTGAAAACTGACAAAGACAGCAAGATATCTGCTGAGTACATACACAGTTACACACACACACACACACACACACACACACACATACATACTATTAAAGATCTGGGGCTGTGTGTTACACTCAAGGCTCAGCAGGGCAGTTTTTTATTTTCATCTGGGGATCAGATAGGAGCAGGATGAAGCGCCGTTTGACACGGTGTGAGCCCAGTGTGTCATTTCTGAGGAGATAAGGTGACGATGTTCCCATATTATTATCTGCAACCAGATGCTGAGCTGGAAAATGGGGGCCAGAAACAGAGCGCACAGCAGAGGGCTAATGCTGGTTTAATGCTAATGTTGACATCAGACACAGCCAGGGAATGGGAATGAGGGTGATAGAATTGAGAATAAAGAGAGCAACAAAAGCTTTGCTGCTGGGAGGTTTCTAAATGCCACAGAGCAGAAGGAAAGGAGAGTAGTAGATGGTACAGAAGATGAGAAAAGTTCTGAGGAAAAAAGAGGGATGAACAGAAGAAAGGGGGAGAAAGGATAAAAGCCAAAAGCAACCTGCCTCCAAAGAAAAGTGGAATGCAATGAACTTGGCTAGAAAAAACGCCTGAAGCAGTAGGGACTTCCTCTGGTCTCACCTCATTTCATTGTCTGTCCTTCTGCTCCGAGGCCAGACGATCAGGATGCTCTCAGGGCAGGATGGGACGGGAGACTTCAGAGGGTTTTTTTCTTCTTCTCTGTCTTTCATCTCAACACCTCACCTTATGGCACACACTGTTCTTTCCTGTGACTGAATGAACACACGCATGCATGCACACACACACGCGCGCACACACACACACACACACACACACACACACACACACCTTTTTCAGCCCATCTATTTGCCTGTTTCTGTTCTTTCTCATGATTACCACATGTTTTTGGTTAAATTAGTTGCTTTACTACATTTTTCATGTGCCATTTCTACCTTCTAGGCATGTACATGTAAGTTCAAGAGACCTAACACTTGTGCACTAGCTCAATTCCATTGCTTGCTTTCACACTCAGCATCTGACATAAACAGCAAATAAAGGCACACAGGCATAATACACACACAACAGTTTATTTTTAATGTAATTATTTCCCATTGTTACTAGATTCCAAAGTATTCAAAAAATATATAGAAGTAATAGTATCAATTTATCACATTATAAGAAAGGTTTGTTTTAATGTGATACTGTGATTTTGTGAAGTAACAAGAAATCTTTGTGATATACCAAGTTATAAGTTGGGATCACAACAAAAAATTCTTGTAAAAGCTTAATAACCTGCTATGTTGTAACAAGAAAATATGAAAAATATAACTTGAAAAGAATCAAAACTTTTCTCAATACAACCACAAATTAAGCAGATTTATTTTGTCGTGGTGCCAGCAATATGCTGTCATATGTATTTCAAATATATAATCCAATTCCAGTAGTTATAATGTAATGTAATGTAAAAGATAAAATTAAAACTATGACTTTATATTTTGACTTAAAATGTTAAGAAAAGACAGTACAGTTAGTAGGCTAATGAGTATAAAGTTTTAAATCCACAGCTTTAGCGAGGCTGTATTTCCCTGAGCAAAGCTGGTTCAGATTCCATGAATTTCCTAACATTTTGCCAAAATAAGATCATCTTGGTGTCATCATACTGCAGTGAACTCTAATACATAAACAGGCACCCACAAATGTTTGTCAAGTTGGAAAAACAGCAACATTTTTAAAAAATGGAGCCAAACTTCAAATACTAAGTGAAGAGGAGGAATGAAATGGTGAGCACAGAGAGAAGGAGACAGCACAGTGAAGAGAATAGATAAGGCCAGAGAGGAAGACAGGACATGAAAAAACAACCAAAACCCAAAAATGATGTGGCAAGATTTAGCAAATGACCTCATGCTCTGGCAGCCTTCCTCCCAGCATCTCCAAAGCAACAGAGGTCAGGGCTTGCCAAGGGGGTCAAAGCAAGAAGGGGTGGTCTCTAATGAAGGGATGGTCTCTAATGACAGAGGAGGGGTGATCCTCACATATCATCCTCATTAATTCAATATGAAGGAGTGGGTCACATCAATTATCTATCTATCTATCTATCTTTTATACTTGTAGAGGATACAAATACCTAAGTGTCAACCTGGACAACAAACTGGACTAGACCAGGAGCTCTGCGGCTCTCTTCAAAAAGGGCCAGAGTAGGCTCTTTTTCCTGAGGAGGCTCTGGTCCTTCAATGTCTGCAGCACCATACTACAGATGTTTTATGAGTCTGTGGTGACTAGTGTCACTTTCTATGCTGTGGTCTGATAGGGCAGGGGCTTGAAGGTGGTTGACACCAACAGACTCAACAAACTGATCGAGAACGTCAGCTCAGTCCTGGGAGGAGGATGTTGTCAAAACTCCTCTCTATTATGGACAATATCTCCCGTCCTACTGTACATATTGTTCTGATCAGCCTGAGAAGCACATTCAGCCAGAGACTCAAAGTGACCAAGTGCTCCAGGGAACACCACAGGACATCCTTCCTTCCGGTGGTCATTCAGCTATTTAACTCCTGCCTTTCAGCCAGAGGTGTTGCAAGGGTCTCTTGGGGCTCCAAGCAAGAAATCCCTGGGGCCCCCACCCCACCTGTACATGCCGCAAAAATTTGTTTTTTGCACACATAAATGCACAATTTCCAGGACATTTGAGATATTTTGTCCCCATTTTTCATGGTCATATCGTAATATTCCTTTTTGAATCTACGTGGATTTTTGTCTGTATTCTGGGGGAAAATGATATCTTTCACCTGCATAGGCCCCCTTGTTACCATTTGGCACAGTTCAGTATGGCTTAGGACACATGGCCATTGTGCAGGGTCTTCTGAGATCAAATCATTTGGGCATGACACATCATCTTCTTCACTTTCGGGTCTTGATGGAACTGATGACAAAAAAACAACAACAACAGGGTATATTATTATAAATAATTTTAAAGAGCATGGGCTGATCATCTGTCTCTGTTGTATCTTCCTGCTCATGTAAGGCAGGAGGTAGGGGAGCTGTTGTGCTGCTGGAGGTGGATGTTGATGGAACTGATACAAAAAACAATAACAACAACAACAGGGCATATAAGAATCTTTAAGGGCAGGCATATGATTATGTATTTACACAGCACTTTCTACTACTACTACTTTAAGGAATACTTAACTTACAGTTTTCATTATCAGTCTTGTATTTCTACAGCCCCATTTCCAAAAAAGTTGGGACATTGTGTAAAATGTGAATAGAAACAGAATGTGATGATTTGCAAAACATTGAAACCCCATTTAATTGAAAATAGCACAAAGACATGTCACATGTTGAAACTGAGAAATGTATTTTGTTTTATTTTTTATTTATATCCTCATTTAGAATTTGATGCCAGGAACATGTTTCAAAAAATTTGGGGCAGTGGAAACAAAAGACTGGAGAAGTTGTGAACTGCTAAAAGAAGAAAACATCTGGTTGAACATCTCACAATTGATTATGGTAACTGGCAACAATTTAGGAATAAAATGAATAAAAAGAGCATCCCAGAGAGGCTGAGTCTTTCTAAAGTAAAGATGGGGAGGAGTTCACCACTCTATGACAGACTGCATTGGCAAATAGTGCAACAATTTAAGAACAATGTTTCTCAATGTAAAATTGCAAGGTATTTGGGGATTTCATTGTCTGCAGTGCATAATGTCATTAAAAGAGTCAGAGAATCTAAAAAATTCTCTATATGCAAAGGACACGGCCAAAAACTAATATTGGATGGCCGTGATCTTCAGGCCCTCATGCAGACAGCTCTCAGTTCATTGCTGCATCCACAAATGCAAGTTGAAACTCTACCATGCAAAGAGGAAACCAAAGAGGATATAATTTTCACAAAACAATGAAATGTCTTAGTTTCAGCTTTTGATGCTGTCTTTGGCCTATTTTCAATTGAATATGGGGTTTCAGTTTTTGCAAATCATCACATTCTGTTGCTACTTATATTGTGTCTCACCTTTTTTGGAGGCAGGGTTTCTTATCAGCATTATCTTCATTGTACTTAATATTTATTATTATTATTATGATTGTTGTTGTTGTTGTTGCTGCTGCTGCTGCTGCTGCTGTTGTTCATTTATTTAGTTTTTTATTTATTTGTTTATTTAAGGCTTTCTGATTTTGAATACAATGGTTGACAAGCAGAGAGTGGTCCGCTGACCATATTCAGAAAGAACATGGCAGCACTCTATGAGGCATGGGCCTTTGGAGTGTTTTTGTTGCTCCTACAGCCCTCTCTCATTTTGTACTCATCTTTTACCTCCTTCTCTCTCTTTTTCACGCTGCTAGCAAAACCTACAAGTGAACAGTTGGTGGAGTTTTAATACTGGCTGTGTGTTTGATAGAAGCAGACACCTATGATATGATGAACAGTCCTTATGTTGGCACTCCACAATCTCTGTGTTTGTTCAGCATGATTCCCAAATTCTTCATAATACCTTTTACTATTCATCATGAGATTTTTTTCTCCACAGACTAAGGATCCAGCAGCAATAGTATTTTTTGACCCTTATTTCTACTATTAATTCCTTGGTTCAGCCACAGTTCTTGCAGTATCCATGCCCAGTCCTAAATCTATCACCTTGTGCGTTTAAGTCACTGTGCGTCACAGAGGTTTTGGCTTCAGATACTAGGAGAATCCACCCCTAGGGACAGTGTCAGCTGGAATTAGCATTAAAGCAGACTTGACTACTTATGAAAGGGAGTGAGGAAGAGCGAGGAGATGAGAAAAGGGAGTCAAAGAGAGGGATATTAATGAGAGCAAGGACCAAACACTTGCACATTCCTACCAAAACATGATTCTTACAGGAGTGGGACTCTTTTTGTATATACAGTCCATGCCAGATTTAGATTAAATAATAGACATGTGTCTATAGATATGCAGATACAAACCCACACTCAGTGAAAGCTTTAGTGAGCAGTCAGTCTTGTTGGATGTCATCCACATTGTTCCAGAGCACAGTCTTGTTGTGCCTCTATTTTTGGGTTTGTAGCAGTCAAGTTCCACTCACTGCTGCTCATCACTGCTCACAACCATACCCCTAACCCTCAGCCCCTGCCCTCCTGTGATGTCCATTCACATTAGCCTCTCTCTCTCTCTCTCTCTCTCTCTCTCTCTCTCTCTCTCTCTCTCTCTCTCTCTCTCTCTCTCTCACACACACACACACACACACACACACACACGCACACACACAAAGTCATGCACAGAACACAGTAGAGATCATAGCCGGATGGAAGGAAAGAGAGAAGCCGAGAGAGAAAGAGAAAAGGAGTAGTTCACAGAGGGATGCACTCGTCCTTGAGATGACCTCTTCTTTTGACCCTTTTATGACTGTAATACAACTTTGTTACTGTACACTGCAAGTGTCTAATGTTTCATCCTAGACAGTGTTGGGCAAAAAATAAATTGAAATATTGTTTAAGGTATTTGGACTGTAGATGTTCTTCATTCGTCTTTTCAGACATCTTAAAAAATTCACAAGTAAAACACATCACTGCAGGAAGAGATAATTCAAACACTTTTCATGTACTTCTTTAGTATTCACCATGTATTCAGCTGTTTTTGCCCAGCTCTGATCCTAGAATATGAATATGTTTGACTGTCATTTAATCAGAAACTCTCTCTTTTTTATCCCTTTCTCTCCACCCTGCTGCCTTATGCTCTGTGCACTCTTTTACCCTTCCACATAACCATCTTACTGAAAACACACAACTCAACACACACACACACACACACACACACCCATCTGTCCACATATACTGACCTAACTGACTCTCCACACACATATGCATGACCAAAAACCACACACACATACACATTCCAGAGTCCTGGTCTAGATGTTGATGAGAATGGTACACTGGACCTGAGTATGAGCAAGCGTCTGTGCAGCGGTGGCAGTGGTGGAGGGGACTCGGTGCTCACCCCTCTAGAACCCATGTCACCCCAGAGGCAAGCTGCCCTGCTGGGCTCCCGCTGCTACAGCATGGGGGACACCGCTGACTGCTGGGACCTGCCTGTAGACTACACCAAGATCAAACACATAGATGAGGACGAGAAAGAGGTAAAGGGAAAATGACAAGGATGATGTTGGAAATTCACTTGACCACTAATGTCTGGTTGTGACCAGACAAATTAGAAATTATGTTATATAGTATTTTTTCAGGAGGGAGGATAGATCACAGCCACAACTTAATCATTCAGTATCTTTATAGATGGATAAAGGTTGAATCACCTGAAAAAGATCACATCATGCTATATGAAGCAGAATGTCACATCATTTTTATTCATACAAACATTTTGTTTTTGAACCTATAATGCTTCTCTCCTCTTTGCCTGGGAATGTTCCATCCTTTAAAATTTTCATGATGATGCTGTAACTGAGACAGAAATTGTGAAAAGTGAGAGAAGAGCAATACACAAATGTTAGATAGTTGTGATGTTATGATGTTGACAATAATTATATAATTATAAAGCAGTGGTACATGATAGTTTGTGGTTTTGGAAGCTGACAGACAGTACAGTTGGCAGGTGTCACTTTTACTGTCTATTCAGTGTGTCTCAGCCTAATTATTTCCCTCCAAGCTGATTCGACACTGTCTCCAAATCAAATACTTGCATTGCTGTCTGATTGTCTGCCTCATTGATATATGGTGAAGCAGTAGAAAGTTATATTAGGGATTTTTGATGGAAACCTAATGAATCTGCATGTTGATTGATCTCAGTATTGCCATGCACAGCCTATTGGTATCGTGTTCTTTGCATGCTGGTTTTCTGTTTTTACATTTCGCTCCTCTCCAAAATGAATTATGCAAAGCAGCACCTTGGGAGGGAATCGGAATAGCTCATCTCATCAAAGAACTGCTGGAAATCAATGCACCACCGCTGGGTGTGCCTGTCGTTGTGTACAGGCACTTGCATGTACAGCACATGAGCCTCTGTTCCGTGCCTCTCTATGTGAATATTCAGATGAGAGTCTGAGTCTGTACCACTGTCTCTTTGGGAATGTGTCTGCCGCATATGCAAGTTCCATCCCTAGCCTACTTTCTGCTGCATTTCTGAATGTATGCATGGGTCGTTCTCCTTCCTGCCTGCCTCTCAGCCTGCACTCCCTTTAATTGGAGAAGCTTGCTGGCTGACCCAGCATCACACACTCCAAGATAGCTTGAGTGCTGGCTAATTTGGGCTGTATCTGGACCTGTCTCTTTATGGGCATTACTGTACATACACTGCGACCATGGAAAAAGGAAGGGGAATTTAAATCACCAGCTGTCATGCCCTGGCTGCATGCACTGCAGACAAAGCACAGCCCCACATAACACAGCCAGCAGCAGTGTGACACTGCCTCACAGTGCCATCTAGTGACTGAGTGGTGCGATAGAACCAGCCATCTCGAATGAATGTTTTGTACTGGCATGCACACAACAATGCTCTATGAAAATGTACCTGCACACAAGAGAGCCTGTAAACACACACACACACACACACACACACACACACACTCACACACACACACACACACACACACACACACACACACACACACACACACTGTTCGCCTGGCAGTGAGTAATTATTTCCTCCCAGGGATTCTATTTTCTCTTTTCACTGTAAGACTGACAGGTGAGGCTCAATAGTCACACAGGCTCAAGCATTAGCATTCAGTTTGACAAGACTCTATGGTCTGACAAGGGTATGTGTGTGTGTATGTGTTTGTGTGCGCATGCATATGTATGTGTGTATGTGTGTGTGTAAATACAGACAGAGAGGTAAGGAAGGTTCAGAAAAAAGACTAAAATATGAGTACATCATCATATACCAATTAATAAACTGCATTTCAATGTTCAGACTGTTGAGTGCATGCATTGCTTAATGCAGACACACAAGTTTGATTTCTTGAAATTGTATAATGATGAAAAGAGAAATGAAAAAATCTCTCTTCATCTCTCCGTTTCCCCTTTCCACCCGATTTCAGCCAGATGATCTGGATCCCTTCCATGACCTGCTCGAGGACAGCTCCTACACCACAGATGTTAACATGCCCAGCCCCAAGACCAAGTATGTCCAGTGCAAAGAGAGTAAGAAGGACCTGATAACGTAAGAGCCCCCCTACTCTGCCCAGTGTCCCAGTGTTCCTCCTATCCAAATGACCCCACTTGCTTCTCACCACTCATGCCCTGCTTTCTCCCCTCATCTTTTTTCTTTATTTTATTTTTATCCTCTTTGCTCCAGTCAACCTCAGAGAACCACTGTTCTTTCTCTCTCCCTCCCCCACCCAGTGCTGCTGGCTTGCTATATGACTTTTATTTAACAGCTTTATCCATCTGTCCACACTGATGCTAGAACTGGTAGCTTCTACAGATGTGTTCCAATGTGTGTGTAGTTTTCCCTTTTTTGATATGCTTTATTTTTATAAGACACAACACCAGTTGTCACTATTGTGCCATATCAAGTATAGCTAATCTTACGAACTACCATATTCATCTCAGACAGTGAAGCTAAACTGGAAACAATGAAAACCAACAATGAAAAAAATTTAAAAAAAAATCAGAAACAACCCCTTTTTCTGTAATTGTCACATTTTCTTCTACTTCCCTTTGGGCTTATAAATCTGTCTATTTTTCCGGTGGCAGATGTCCCACACCGGGGTGTGATGGAAGTGGTCACTTGACGAGCAATTTCGCCTCACATCGAAGGTGTGACTTCCTTTTCTCCTGGTGGATTCTAAGTCTATTTCTTTATTGTACTTTATTGTTTTCAGCTTACCTCAACAATGCTGTCGAACAACTGTAGGCAGAATGCCCCTCTTATTTGTTAGTCCTTTGACTACTGGCAACTTGACATCTGAATCAAGGGTATCATGAAACAAGAAAAGACTGGATTAATTTATTACTGGATACATGCAGATTTTTTTAAGATAAACATTGGAATAAAATTATTTCTCAGTGAGCAGAGTGTAAAGCCTCCTAAGCTAATTTTATTTAGTCCACCAGGCCATTCCTACAGTGCAATGTAGACCAAGCATTTACTATTCAAAGCAGAAGACGTGTTGCAGTGTGTGGTCAGTCTGCAAGGACTGAATGATATCAGTCTGGGGGCTGGCATAGTTGCACGCACATGAGATTTCCACTGAACAAGCTCACAATTCCAACTAACTTGTGGTCTTTGAAAACAATCTCATATGTTAATTTACTATTTTTTCATCAGTCCTCATTGAATACAGTGTAGAACAGACCATGCACGAAAACAAGACATCCATGTTGTTACATATGAATACAAATACTCAGAGGGTTGACTTATTTAAATCCACTATCTGCACTTGCGTCATGGCCCTTTTGCATCTTCTGGTTGATGTCTTATGTGTTCATGTGTTTGTATATATCTGTGTGGAGATACAAGTGTGGTCTGAAAGATTTTGTTGTATTAAAATGGTTGGGGTGACTTGTCATTTTGGTATAACTAACGTTCCACTGATGTATTTATTCTTCAGTCTCTCAGGTTGTCCTTTAGCTGATAAAAGCATTCGAAGTATGCTGGCCAACAACGCACAAGAGCTCAAGTAAGGCGTGAGATAGCTCACTGTTATATGAATGATTTGTATGTCTTTCTTGTCCTGTCTATCTTAAGGTCAACCTTAGTAATTGCAAAAAGTGGTTTTGTAAACCACAATATGGATAGGAATGATGACTTGCTCAAATATAGAACTCCTTTTACAGGAAAACAATTTTAAGTCTGGTGACATTCTATATTTTTATATTGTCAACAAGTCCTTTAAAAAGACCAAAACAAGCAATGAATAGACTCCACTAACAAGTATTGTGTGTCTATCAAAGCCTGATCTTCTTCCTCTATGCGATAGAGCTCCATTGTTGTCCAAAAGCTATTACAAATACATCAATGAGCCACACTAAACCTTATAATATCCAGAACAGCATAATTTTACACTGTGTTTGGTATAAAAACCTTAAATAATCTAATGAAAAAACATCAAACACCATTACACTTGTGTATTGAACATTTTATTTATACTGAAATACATTTTGAATGTTCGCTACAGATGGAACATACAAAAGTCACACTGTGCTTGGCCCTTAATGTTATTACCAAAGTGAGACTTTTCCGCATCATATTTAATAAATATTCCATAGGATCATCCTATTATTCTGTCTTGTATTCATTTGCAAAAAATAGAAAGAAAAAATAAATAAACTGGCTCTTAGGCAGAAGCCATCTCTCGTTGTTAACTGAAAAGAGCCGTGACCGACACACCACCTCCACCGTCTCTGCTGTATATTGGAACAATATCATTTAAGTCCAACAACATAAAACAGTCCTTGTTCATCCATAAAAAATAAGTCTCAACAGACACATAAAAAATTATAACAATTGTGCTACACCATATATATTGTCACTAACTTTTTTTTCATAAAATATAGGATGTTTCATTTTATGGTTTTGATGTATAGCTACTTGGACTGAGTGGCTGTCCGAGTCTGTCCTAGCCCACTGCACATGCCATAGGACCTGCTCCCAACTGTCATCATGTATGTGGCATACTAATAATAACCATAATGGACATAACAACAACTGCAAAAGCTACAGATTATATGCACACCATGGTGTATATATTATTACGATAATGCACTGTTGCTGTAGGCCCTGAGCCCTTTTTGTGTTTTCTGCCCCAGGTGCCCGACACCAGGGTGCGATGGTTCGGGACATATCACTGGCAACTACGCCTCACACAGAAGGTATAGCACACATTCTGCAGCATACATACATGTACCAAGTCCTCCGTCTTCTCAGGACATCTCTCTTCTGTCTCACATACATCAATCCCAAATTTGTTACTTTTGTCTGCTTCTACTTTGCTCTCCCTCTCTCTGTCACACATGCACACACACACACACACACACACACACACACACACACACACACACACACACACACACGCACACGCACACAGTTGTGTTTCCATCACTTTTGGGGACATTACATAGACTTGCATTCATTTCCCGGAGACTTACCCTAACGATAACTATAATTATTACTTGCCTAACCCAAACCCTTACCCTAACCACAATGCAAGTCTTCATCTAAAATGTAATGATTTATGTTGTAGGGACTTTGTCCCCATAAGGAAGGCGAGTCCCCACAATGTGACTGTTTAACAAATGTATGTCCCCACAACGTGAGTAATACACTTACACACATATACACACATACACACCCGTGCTGTATACTTCAGTTTTGTAACATTGTAATTTATCTGCAGTCTCTCAGGGTGTCCACGGGCCAGGAAAAGTGGGATAAAGATCATCCACAGTAAAGAGAACAAGGAGGACCAGGAGCCTATCAGGTACAGTACAGACAATGATCATCAGTCTTATGTCCCCCTTTAAAATCCTGGTACTGAAACTCTTGCTGCTGTCAGCAGCCCTGCACACTACTTACTTTACATTTCCTATGTGGAATATAAAACATAACTTTTCCTGTTTTAAACTTGTGCAAGTTAACTGCTTGAATAGGAAGAAAATAGCAGTGTGCTGTTTTCTAATCAGTACGTTGTGCTTTGACATGAACTGATGCAAGACGGAATAAATCAGTATTAGCTCTGAAAAGACAAATGTGGAACGAATGTAAAGTTTCAATCCAGATATGAACATGTAGGAGAAATTTCAGAGAGCTAGGTTGTAGCCATTTACATTGAGGAGATTTTGCAGTCTCTAGTGAACTGCTGCAGACACACAGGTAAGGAAAGACAGACAGGGAAAGATAGAAGCAGAGAGAGATTGATTGGACTCTAGCTAAATCCTATAATGGGATTCTCTGGCCTTAGCCCTGCAGCTGCATTGATTTCTCTACTAGTGCAGAGCACAAATAAGACACATTGTCCGTTTTGTCATTCTGTTGCATTGTGAGGACAGTTTGCATCCCTGTATCCCAGTATGCTCTGTTAATATTAAATATCTTTTTTTAAATATTCAATTTTACGTTTGAACTTTGGAAAATAGCAAGGGACCTAAGGAGATAAGTAAGACATGGTGGCTGTAACTAGAAAATGAAACCTAAGACAAATTAAGCACATTAAAGCAAACAAACTCTTTTTTGCAGTATTTAAGATAAAGGAAACAAATGAACTACACCTCTTCATCTTTCAGTTTTATCTCTTTGGTTGATGACATCATCCTTTTCACTCTTTGTCTTGATCCTATTATGGTTAGAGGGAAGGCTAGTGCACTCTCCCTCAATAGTCTGGTTGCCCTCTTTAGAGGTCTTGACCTTTTCAAAATTGTTCATTATCAGGAGACTGTTTCTGTCATTGCTCTTAAAATGTCTCTCATGCTAGGAGACCTTGTTTAAATGATGTCATGTCTATGTACAGAACTTCTTTTTTAAGCCTGTACTCATGCGATATAGTGTTGGAACGCTAAGATTGGTGTGATTCAATTGATGTAAGATACAATGACAACAGCAGGTACAATCAATGCAAACAACACACAAACAAACAAATGTAAAACTGAGGCAACTCACCAATGAAGTCCCACAGTAATACACTGATTGATAACACAGAAGCCTGGTTTATCATTTCAAATTAGCCCGCAGACATGGTAATCTTGCACATTTTCTCTCTCCAGTAAACGTGTACTGTTTGTGTAGACAATATGCCGGTCTCAAAATGGTTGCTGCACTCTGACCTTTTGATTGACATCTCGCGTGACAATTTAGGATCTTCCATGTCACGTCCAATAGCCAATGAGAATCCACGTTGACGGACTTTCTTGTAAAGATCGAGCCATGTAGGCATAATAGGCATACACAAGGTTTAAAATCATAAACATAATAAATGGCCTCAAAGCAAAGATATATGGCCTAAATTCAAGTATAGATACCCTAAATATAATTACAGATGGCCTAGATACAGATTACTTGAATATAAATGTAGATAATTACCTAGATAAATATAGTAAATGGCCTATTCATTTTCTGTGGTGTCGTTCTCAATTTTCATCAGGGGCGGCTGGCCGGTAGAGGGCGCTAGGGCGCCGCCCCCTCTGCCTCACTCCTTTAATAAAGCGTTTTTAAAATGACTTTTACAAGTATATTCTATGTTATAAAAAGGCAAAATGAATAATATAGTCTGAAGTGAGTTACTAAAATGTAAAATCTGCACTAAATAGTCAGATTAGAAATGTCCTACGTTGTCTACTGTAATGTGTGTCGGTGCAGGTGGAGAGGCTAGCAGGTCACGCAGTTAGCGTAGGCTCTGGTTGGTAAGCTAGCTCAGAGTCGACAAGCGGAGGAGTTGGGATTTACTCAACAGCTTTATTTCACAATATGGAATTTCGACCATACGACGCCTGGTCTTCACGGCGCTACGTTTACTAAACATACATATTTGTAAAACATAGACGACAGGAAACAACACCGACTCATTACCAATCTTCTTCTTCTTTCTTTCTTTTACTTTTGAAGTAAAAAATATATTTATACATTCTTGGTTTGTTTAATGATGGAAAAGGAGATTTTAAGGGTTTGTGTGTACCAATTATATCTTATCTGGAGCAAAACATATCAAACACTGGGGAGATAAATTCAAATTCACAGACTGGTAACATTCACTAGTATTTAACTGTCTATTTGTAAACATAATACACATTAATTGTGGTCCGGTGTTGCCAACTCCGCCTTTTGGTTTTGGTAAATTAAGTGCGCCCCCCCAAGACAAAAATTCACCAGCCGCCACTGATTTTCATTGAACTTGGACGAGGGTAAGGCTTCATGCTGTGGTCCCATTGTGTTTTCCCATTCGTTATCTGTCGGCATCTATTTGCAAAAAATAAAAAATAAAAAATCAGCTAGAAATAAAAACTTTCTCTCTTTCTCAGTGTGCTCAAACTTCTATTACACAATGGCAGCAGCACTTGCAGTACAATGATTCTGACTGCTAGCGATAAAACTTCAGAGTGTCACATTTCAACAGAGACCAAAAACATGCATGTACTCCAAACGGTTCAAGACCAGCTTTCAATTTACTTGGGTATGCCTTGGATCGGCGTTTTAGGCTTATTGTACAAGAATGGTAAGATGCTGACACTTAATGACAAAGTACTGTATAAAAATTATTAGGGCAGGAGTAAAGGCTATTAGAATTATTTTTGACAAAGGGTGGGTAGTCTGGCTTTTTAGTGAGAGCATATATGGGCCATTTTCCATCATGTTCATATTCTAATCCAACAGGTTTATTACATGAAATATTATATTAGCCTGTGTTCTAAAGGTGTGGGACAAAGACTTTGAAATCAACTAATTACCAGATTTTCTTGGAATAAATCAATTGATTTAAAAGGATTTTGCCTAAAACACAGCATCAGTAGTAAGATTTAGTACTTGAAACCAGTTAGGGAGGAGTTGTTCCAGTGGATTAAATTAAAGATACTACTGTATGAGTAGAATTTAAAAATGTTTCATTTGGTGTCCCCGGTGTTCACAACCTGCATTGTGGGTGTTTCGACAATAACAATCTCACAGTATTGACACTATTCAAAATGATCAGGCTGCACAATTGATTGCATGTCTCAGGTCATACATCGTGCTTCCTGTACTGTACTTCACAAGATATTTAAACAAATTTAGATTAACAGAATGAGCTCAAACCTAAACACTGTAAAATAAGTATTTTAAAAGTCATGGTAACAGCACAATCTTCCTATCTGTATCAGAAAAATAAAAGCATATTGTGTGGCAGTGGCATTCTAAAGGCATATGTACTATGATACTAAGATCAATACAAAGCTTAAGAAACAAAAAACTCATTTCAGAACTTCCTTCAAACAATCACACTGTGGATTATCTAAGACTGTCACTGGAAAACTACATAGCTCCACAATTGTACAAATTCAACAATTTTATAACCAATGACCAGGGGCGGGGCTTGTAGACAGGCAAGCCAGGCAGTTGCTTGGAGCCCCCGGCCACTAGGGGGCCCTAGCCACTTATTTACAACGATTATTGATAGGCCTGGGCTTTCAGGGACCTCTGTTGGTCCCTGGACCTCACTTTGAGAACCACTAATCTATTTTTTTCAGTATTCATCTCAAATGTCCGAGAAATTGTGCATTTATGTGTGCAAATACCATATTTTTGTGTTGTACATGCCACTGCCAATGACCCATCTAATATGAACCTGCTGTGGCAGCAATATTTGGAATTTGAACATGACTACAGTTTTGACAGAATTTATCGAATATGTTATGGGCAGAGGCAGAGGGAACGTTTACGCAAAACAAAATATTCCCTAGTAACTGTCATAAGACTGTAGAGAATGAAATTGAGCAAGGACAGTTTGCAGAGACTAGAATTGTTTAATTTTTAACTTAGTCTGACCATAAGGTTTTGGAAGCCTGGGACAATCTGTATTTACTAGGCGTAACATCTCAGATACCGAAGATACTGTGGCAGACAGCAGTGTACACAATACCCTCTCTATCGTTTCTGTCAAAAAAAAAAAAAAAAACCACAAAGTTGAACAAACCAGGTAGCAGCAAGCCTTAGCCATAATCAATTGACATAATCGACATCGATCATAGACAACCCATCCCACTCCCTGCATGGGACAGTAGGGGACTTAAGCAGCTCCTTCAGTAACAGACTGCTGCATTCAGTCTGTAAGAAAGAAGACTACTGCAAGTCCTTCATCCCAACGCCAACATCATGTAATGTAGCACTATGTTGATGCTGTCTTTCTTAATTCTATATCATAAACCCACTTTGTTTTGCACTTCTGTTATCAATGCTAATATGCGATCACATTATCCATTTCATCTGGTGCAATTTTCCGTTGTTGTATTTTTCTCTCAACTGTACAATAATACTATCTATTATCCATTTTGGCAACAGTACTTTTATAAATTGTATATATTGTGCACATACATAGTTCTAGTATTTCTCAAGTGCAATAGTATTTCTCAAGTGCCATACATGTCATTAGTAGTTTTATTTATTAGCAATAGCACTTCTTATGGCAGTAGGATTTTTATGAAATTTACTATTTTTTTATAATCTGTACAAATGTAAATATACATAGTTGTTTTTCTATTCTGTATCCTGTACACTTTTTTTTTTTTTTTTTGCTTGCTCATTGTAATGCTTGCTGGCTGTAATGACTAAATTTCCCCGGTGCAAGATCAATAAAGTCTTATCTTATTGTACTGTCATCATTTCAAAACTGTGATATGGCTGCCACTGGCACATATTTAAATCAGATGATTGTATTATTGTTTATTTGAAGGCACACAGACTGTAGTAATACCAAAGAGCCAGTTGCTGACACTCAGCAAGTCACTCTCATGGAAAAAACAATGATGTTACCAGTATGATAAAAAGATGATGGTATCAATCCACTAGGTGTCCGGTCCCAGGTTGTGATGGTCAGGGACACGTGACAGGGAAGTATGCATCCCACAGAAGTGCATCAGGATGCCCCATAGCAGCCAAGAGACAAAAAGACGGCTACCTGAATGGCATCCAGTTCACATGGAAGTCTGGCAAGACAGAGGGCATGTCATGCCCCACACCAGGCTGTGACGGCTCGGGTCACGTCAGTGGCAGCTTCCTGACACATCGCAGGTGGGCCTCTAGAACTTAGGTGTGTGTTGTTGCTGTTACTGACTTCAAGGTGTCCTGTTGAGTTTCCACAAAATGTGTTGTGTGAATTCTTGATGTCTATATGTTAAATGCATTGCCTTCCTCATAAAAATGTACAGAACAGAGCTGTTACAGATTTTGCATTATTTACATATATGTTTACTCGCTAGCAGTCTTCTGTTCCCTGTCTTCTTGCTATATTGTAGCATATTGTTGCATGTTAATGTCACCTGTAGATCAGTGGGAAACGTGTATTGCATTATCCACATGTACATCCTGGTGTATGTGCATGAGATTCACAAAAGCTCCACAGGAAACTTTTAAACTTAGAACAGAGATAAATTCAATGAGGAGTAGAGATTTAACATTCTACACCTACTTTGGAACTTACATGAATGGATGGAGAGTAGTGACTCATGACAACAGCTGATGCACCAAGCTTTAAACCTTGACATTTTGGGAAATCCGTTGATTCACTTTCTTGCTGAGAATGAGATGAGAAGATCAATATCACTCTCAAATCTGTATGTTAAATATGTAGTCGGAGCAAGCAGCTGATCAACTTAGCTTAGCACCAAGACTTACAGCACATCTAAAGCCAGGCAACCCAGGAGATTTCAGTTGCTGGAATTGTAAACAAAAAAAAAAAAAAAAAAAAAGAAAAGAAAAAAAAAGAAAGTAGAAAAAAAAAACGTATAAGATATAACATGTTAATTAGTGATCTTTAGAGGTGCTGGTTTTTGATACTTTTGACAGAGCCTACGATATCTGTTTTCCTGTTCATCCATGAGAGTGGTATCAATCTTCTCATCTAACTCTTGTGGAAGTCAAACTATTTCTTTAAGACTGACATTACTCGAATATTTCCTTGTATATAAAACCCAGCAGTCTATGGATCATGTTGACTCATTGTGTGTGTGGAATATACTGAAACAATTCTTACTGTCCTTGTTGCCTCCTCTAGTCTGTCGGGTTGTCCACGTGCCACCTCCGCCATGAGGAAAGCCAGGCTCTCTGGAGTGGAAATGCTAACAATAAAGCAGCAACATGCCAGCAACGGTAGCTACAACTATCACTCAGCCACACAATGCAGCTAATCAGGATGCCATCCAATATGGATGTGGAATGATTTGCTGAACAGAATGCCAATTTCAGATACCAACCAACCAATCAGGAGGAGTACATGTTGTGAGCATTGTCTGAGTATAAACTGCCACTCAGGGAAAAGGTGAAAATAATGAGAAGAGTGGTTCCAATCTAGAAGAACATGACTGGGCTTTTTTGGCAGTAATCAGACCTGGAATGTCTAAGCTAGCTTGTGCTTGCTTGCTCCATCCCTAACACTTCACATTGGACCTCAGTGAATTCATTATGGGATTAGTCTGTGAGACTGTTTAGTCTTAATCAGCTAAAATGACCTAGCCCTATTCTATGGTAGAGGTGAACACAGTCACACACAGTGGCGAGCAGAATATTTAGCTATACAGTCATATTTTGTCATTTTAAATTACTTTAGTCCAACATCAAGGCTGTTATGACTGTGGCTTTGTAGTAATATGTTAATGTTGCTTCTCCTGTCTAGGACTGGAGCATGAAGAGGACATAAAACAGCTGGATGAAGAAATCAAAGATTTAAGTGAATCTAATTCACAAGTGGAAGCAGACATGATCAAACTTAGAACACAGGTAAGTCACTTACTGTCTGCCTCATTCATTTGCTTGTCTTTATGTATGTCTGAGTCAGCAGTGGTGTGTGCCGACTTTATGTCTGTGAATACATAGCTGGACTATAACACCCTGTCTCCTCTTCTCAGATTACAACAATGGAGTCCAACCTGAAGTCCATAGAGGAGGAAAACAAGGTGATTGAACAGCAAAATGAATCTCTCCTGCATGAGCTGGCCAGCCTCAGCCAGTCACTGATTAACAGTTTAGCTAATGTCCAGCTCCCTCATATGGTAAGGGCCACCAGGATCAGCTAGCCAGCAAGTCACAGAATATAGCTAAGCATAGCATCATAGCAGCATTATTTACACTGAACAAAAATATAAATGCAACACTTTTGTTTTTGCTCCCATTTTTCATGAGCTGAACTCAAAGATCTAAAACATTTTCTATTAACACAGAAAAAAAACATTTATTTCAAATATTGTTCATAAATCTGTCTAAATCTGTGTTAGTGAGCACTTCTCCTTTGCCGAGATAATCCATCCCACCTCACAGGTGTGGTATATCAAGATGCTGATTAGACAGCATGATTATTGCACAGGTGTGCCTTAGGATGGCCACAATTTTTATTGTGGCGAGCATGAGCAACAATATTTGAGAGAAACGGTTTTCTTGTGTATATAAAAAATGTTTTAGATCTTTGAGCTCAGCTCATAAAAAATGGGAGCAAAAACAAAAGTGTTGTGTTTATATTTTTGTTCAGTGTATGTATTTAACCACAGTCTATTGTGCATGCTTAGTCTAAAATGTGGAGCATCATTTGTCTTTCCAGACAACAGTGAGGGAGAGTTGTGTAATGAGGTTTGATTGGCCATGTTTTACAGCAGAAGCAGCTCCAACAGCAGAAATGACTACATTTAACTGTTTAAGTTAAACAAAAGTATATACAGTATTCATGTACTGAGTTTTAGTCAGTGCTGGTAGAGAGCTGTGGTTATTACAGGCTTTATTGTGAAGTGTATTGCAAAGGTTTTGAATTTTTGAGGATTTTGTTTGTTTGTTTGTTTGTTTGTTTGTTTGTTTGTTTGTTTGCTTGCTTGCTTGCTTGTTTGCTTGTTTGCTTGTTTACCAAATAGTTTCATGGTAATCACACACTATTTCATGTTTTTCATTCCTCACAATGCCCTTCTTTCATGAAATCCTGTAATCCTCTTACAAAATGGATTGTTTAACAAAGAAATGAATTATTCTAGAGTTAATCACTCTCATCTTAGTGGCAAGCCATTTTTATATTCATATCCTCCTTTTATATTTCAGGAGTTGTTCAGATGACAAAAAAAAAAAAACAGTTAATGACAGTGCAGCATTTAAGCATTCAGACAGTGGATAGGTTTTACAAATTTTAAATGGGCTGGTCTGGCTCTGTGTTTGTCTTGGTGTCTTGTGCGTCTTCATTTATGTCGAGCTTCTATTTTTCCAGTTAATTTGAGGTCTTATGTACAGTATGTGGCTGTACGTCAAATACTGCCACCTAGTGTATAAATCTAACACTAACAGGTTGATTTCTCAAAGCAGCTTAATAGAAATGTGTCCCTTCTTCCATAGAAACCACTGGCACACAAAGAGCCTCCACTAAGGAATAACAGCTGCTTACAGTTGCACCAGCAAGTAAGTCAGTGACTTAAATGATTTAAATTGCTTTGTTCATGCTCTGTATGTCAGTATTGTATTTCACTTCCTCTATAAATGTTGTCATTAGTCTGGAAGCAAATAAAGGTCATAAGGATATGAATCTTAAAGGAAACTGAATAATTGTGGAAACGTAATCAATACAGAATACTTAAAGTTGAAATTTGAATACCACTACATTTATGCGGTTACACACACTGTGGATGTGCTTATAACATTATAGGTTCTGCCATACTCCTTGTTGCTGTAGCCTACAGACACTAAATTTAAAAACTCTGACACACTGCAAAATAAAGAGAGATTTGTTTGGCAAGGACAGTTGTTCATTTATATGTACATACTTCATCTGCAATTCATTATTATGGATTTTTTTTCTTGTCATATATAGTGCTGCATGAATGTGCCCATGTTGTTTTTTTTCTGATTGCATTTTATAATACTAATGATTAATGAATATAAATAAAACTTATACACTGTAGTTTCATTATGAAAGAAGTGAATAATAGTGTTAACAACAAATTATGTCTTCACTTTTTTCTTAAGGTACAACTCAAAAAATACATAAAGTTAAATATAGTTGCACATATTTGTTCTTGAAACTTTACATACAGTATGTGAGGAGAAGATTTTAGGACAATTTAAAGCCTCCCTCACCTTGGTGTTGTCTCTTTGGTCCTGCAGGAGCCAATAAACGAGCAGAACTTTGACGCCTATGTGACCACTCTAACAGATATATACACAAACCAAGACCAGTACCAGAGCCCAGAAAACAAAGCCCTGTTGGAGAACATCAAGCAAGCTGTTCAAGGAATCCAAGTGTAGCCATTCAGCAAAGGGACATTTATGTTCCACCAGCAGGTGCAGGTGGTGTATCAAGTCCACATAGGAACAGGCAATGATGCTTTGACCTCCTTGGTTCGGTGCAGTAACTTATACAGTGTTGTATAGTCTAAATTATGCCCCCCCCAAAAAAAGAGGTATTGTGCTACAAAAGACCTCAAGATAATTTCTTTCGTTTTTTGGTATTTTCTTTTTAGGTCTTGCTTTGAGGAAGAACATAAAAGAAAAAATGGCAAAATAGTTTTTGAGGACATTCACATTTTGTACGTTTTCATATGAGCTGACATAGTGTCATGTAATGTTTCTAGCTGCTCATGTATGCACATTTTTTAGTGTATATTTCTGAACAGTAAGCTAATGATAATGGAACATGAGTTCTTTTTATTGCTTGACAACAAAGCATTTTAGATGAAAAACTGGACAGTAAAATAAAAATGAAAACACTACAAGCACGGAGGAGGCTACCTATTTTTCTCCTCACTGGACTTGATGATTTTAGATGTTTTTTTCTTCTTCTTTTTGCGTGTAAGTGCAAGTGCTGGCTTGCAAATCGCTTTATTTTCTGACAATGCTTGAGAAATATTTGTGTTTTCTTATGATGAAAAAAAAAATGTAGCTGTAGGTGGGGGCATTTTTAAATGGTGCTGTAAATGAACCCAGAGAGGACACTGACCTGATGTATGTATGAATGTATGTCTGAACAGTTATATTGTAAACATCATTACACGGAAACCTGATGGTGGAAATCCCATTGTCTAGGAGAGCCAATTAATTCCTAGAGGAACACATCTGTGCGGTGCATGCATGTTCATATGCTCATCCTAACTAATCTAATAAATATGATGTACAAAGACAATGACCTACAGACATAATATTCTAACCTTTCTACTATCAGATCTGCTCAATTTCAAGACTTGCATCACTAGAATCAAGAAATGTTTCAGCAATATAATAAGTGATTAAATTGTTTGTGGTAGGTATGTGATGCAATCTGCAAAGGGAAAAAAGGTTGGATACCTTGTTTATAAGCATTGTGGGGTAACATGAATCTTTTTACTATAGCCTATGTAAAGTATTGATTTTTATACAAATCTTTTAATACAAAAAGTCTTTTTAAAAAAGAGGAGTGAACCTGGTATATGAGTTCTACTTTTTTTCTGTACGATTTTGCACAGGGACACCTTCGTTTCCATGTTCTGATGTTCTTACAGAACTAAGCAGTACCCGAGAGCCTAAAAGGAGGGTTTTAGAGGGTTTTGTAAAGAGTATTTATAGAGTATGACAGCGGGACTTACAGGGTCACTGTCCCCACTTATGTGCCAGTAGACTATTTGCACTTGTCCTTGAAGATATTATCATTATGTATGGCGGCGTGCAATTTTCCAGGTGACCTCTTTGGCACACGATTGGAGCAACCAACTGCTTGGAGCCACTGCAGGTGTGGATTTAGTACCACTTAGAGAGGAAGAACAGGGACTTAAAATCAGAGAAGAGGATGATTAAATCCATAGCAGTTATACTGTAGGGTATCAAGTGTAAAAACATTAACAATGTTCTTTCATTTTTGCTTTGTTTTAGGAAGTTGAAGTTATCCCCAGCAGCACTTTATATCTAATCACTGTACAAAGGATTAAATAGTCAATCAGTTCAAGGTTTAAAAAAAAAACAGAAGACATGGTGAACGAGACTTGCAAGGGGTGGTACAAACCAGCGTCATGCCTGTATGCCTGACTGTCTGCACCCCTCCATTCTGTTGTTCTAGCTGTTAGCGATCATGTTCAGAATTTGCCTTTTTGAGAGCTAATGCAAAAGGTGCTTGTCGTTCACCTGACTGAATCTCATCTACTGTACTTTACTGTCCTCTTCAGGACTGTACTACTCATCATCCATTACTGCATCCGCCTTTTTCCACTCTGCAGCTTTTTGCCAACATAGTAATGCTTCAGTAGAGTAATAGCTAGTACCAGTTTCTGAATTAATTCTCATTGTCAGTAGAAAGCGAAGGGGGATTTTAAAGCACAAACCAGCTGCTCATCTGATGTTGGTGCATAGCAAATGAATCTGAATAGAGTTATCCGTGACTATCTAAAGGGAACACAAAAAGGTTGTCACATATGTAGAAAACTTTTCATATAAATTATTGTGAATTCATCAGAGTTTATTATTTTATTTGAGCCAATTCATTTTGAGACTGGTTTTCAGTGACCATTAACAAAGACAAGATTTTGTATAAACTATTGTGCTCTCTGTGGAACTGAAGTTTGATTTATTTTTGTACTACACAGCATGGATTTGTTGACATTTTAATTTTGCTATAAATGTTTGAGATCACAAGTTGCTGTGATATTTCATTTCTAAATTGTGAACTTTGTACAATTTTTGTCATGCTGGATGTTGACACATCTTACTCTGAATAAAGAAAAAAAATGTGTTGCCAGAGGTTTGTGAGATGATTCTTCTGTTTGTTCATAACACATTGGTACTGCAGAACTTCACACTAGTTCTTAAACTGGTATATTATACTCTCCACCAGCAGATGTCAGCAAACTGAAACCATACAATGCACCAGTGACTTGTCGAGGAAAAGCAAGTTGAATTTCCAAAAACATAATTACTGATTTGCAAGCTGTCCTCAAATGATTCTTTTATTGTTAATCCCTGTTGGAACATTAACAAACTTAAAGCAAACTACAGTTTTACACACACACTTTACCAAGATACTTTTGTGTGACTAGCTTCTTAATTAAGATTCAGATACAGCCAGTCAAGACAATGCACTTCACAGTGGAGCAATTAAAGGAGGCCACAGGGCCCCATTTTATATCAATCTTTCCTTCTCTCTCTGTCCATTACATACCTCATCTTGACAGAGTATTCTCTATAAAGCGAGGCAGTCATGTGGTTTCACAATTGTGTGAAATGTGACTCTTTTTTTGCATGTGAGTGTGTGTGTTTAGATGTATTTATTTGTTAGGTTCGGGGAGAAATTTCAGAAAATTCAAGTGCATAGAATAACACTATTTTAAAGTTGGTCAGATTCAGTTGTTCATTTAAAAAGTCAACACATCAGGGGCCATATTCCTAAAGATTCTTAGTGCAAAGAGTTTCTCCTAGTGGCCAAATTCTAAGAAAATTCTTAGAATCATGGTGATCTCTTAGAATTTCCCCTGAAAGAGTAGAGTAGATCCTAGTAAAGATAAAAGATATTCCTAAAGAATCCTAGCTCTTAAGAGAGCTCCTAAGGAGAGATCTGTTAAGAGCAGGGAAGAGGACTTTTAAGCGGCTTAGGAGTTCCCAAAGCATAGGACAAAATGGCGGACGGAAGAGGCAGGAGAGATATTCTCCAAACACTGGATGACAGTGAATTAATGAAGCGCTATAGATTGGATCGTGCAGGAATCATATTTGTGGTTGATCTCATTAGAGATGCACTTACTTCTCCAACCCAACGCCACAATGCAATACCACCCGAAATGAAAGTCATCACAACACTGAGGTATTTGGCAACAGGGAAAATGCAACAATGCAGCAGTGATGACTTGGGTCTGTCACAACCCTCCATCAGCAGGGTCATCAACCAAACACTGACAGCATTGTCACAACCTCATATTGTGACACAGTTTGTTTCATTTCCGCTGGATGCCCGCACTTTACAAGCTCACAAAAGGGCATTTATGGACATCACAGGATTCCCCGGTGTTGTGGGTGTAATCAATGGAACACATGTCCGAATAATTGCACCGTCAGAAGATGAAGCCGTCTTTGTAAACAGGAAGCGATTTCACAGCATCAATGTTCAACTTGTTTTCAATGCTAACTATAAGATTTTGGACATTGTTGCTAAATGGCCAGGCTCAACACATGATGCCAGAATGCTCTCTGAGAGTGGCCTCAGACAGCTTTTCGAGGGACATTATGTGCCAGCCAATTACCACTTGTTAGGGGACAGTGGCTACCCATGCAAACCATGGCTCCTAATGCCTTACCTCCAGCCACGCCAAGGGCCGCAACTAAACTACAACAGGTAACCCAAACAATATAGAATTATGCATGGAAATAAAATGTTAACAGCATGTTGGAGTAGTGGTTTAAATATTTCCGTCAAATAATGTAGATTTTGATTATGTCTGTATTAACTTGTAGGGCCCATAAGACAACAAGGGCAGTAGTGGAGCGTGGCACTGGCCAACTGAAGAGGCGCTTTCATGTTCTCCACGGAGAGGTGCGGCTGACCCCTGATAAAGCCTGCAAAGTCATTATAGCCTGTGCAATACTACACAACATTTGCAAGGCTAGACAGATTGCAGAACCTCTTGAGGGTGATGGTGATGGTGATGAAGACAGCGATGATGATGGTGGTGAAGAAAATATTTACTTTCCACAGGGGAACTTGGCCCAGAGTGGACTGCCTTACAGAGCCCACTTGACAAATTTACATTTCGGGCAAGTTACAGTATATGTAATTTGAAAACTAGTGACTGCATTGAATTAATGTACCACATAGTTTTACTACACATAACCTACAATAGTTAAATACACGACACATATTACTCACAAAGACACAATATCTACTTGTCATTGGATTTATTTTTTAGGAGCTCAATTTTCAGTCGATAGTACTCCTCCTGTAGGCATAGAACTTTTTTCTGCTGTCTGAAGACATCCATTGTCAACTCCAATCTTCTGTCCTGCAGGGATGGTGTCAGGGCAGCAGGCGCAGCAGGCAGGATTGGTGTTTGAACAGCGGTGGCAGCAGCAGCAGCGGGCAGGCTGAACTCTGATGTTTCAGGCTGAGGGTCGTACACCTGCAATGCTGAGGGGCCCGGTTCCTCTGATGGCTCCATGCTACAGAAAGGGAAATACATTTAGTTTAATTATTGTTTTGTTTTAATTGATTTAGTAGAATGAGCATGCACAAGAGATATGAGAAATGGCTTATGCAATGAATAAACACTGTTCTTGATATTTTGTTTACCTGCCTGTTGATATATGAAAACTCTTTTGTCCTACCTTTGTTGCATTTCAATGACCTGCATCATTGAAGAGTCAATGCCTTCCCTCAGCCCAGTGATACTAACTTCTGACTGCCCCAGTATGTCAAACACCGTTTCTGCAACCTGGGACAGCTGCCTAGCAGGTGGTGTACCCCCTAAAAAGAAATCCAGTAACTAATATGTACACAATAATTAGGCATTTAAATTAACTTTGCTAACAGGTGTAAGTAAGTGGTGTATCGCTCACCTGTGCGTGAAGATTCACGTTTGTGTGCTGTAATCTCCTCTTTTGCTTTTGACTGCAACACATACCACCACTTCTCGCAATCCTCACTTGTCCGCACAACCAGCGGAAAGGAGGAATTTATCTGTTGTGCTATAGTTTCCCATGCTTGCTTCTTGGCTTGTACTGTGACACTGGGGCAAAATTTACCTCTCAAAACACTTTTATGCTCATTGACCAATTGAGCCAGAAGCAAACACTGTTCCTCTGTCCAGTTGGGTTTCCTTGTTCTTTTCTTTTCCATTGATGTTCACTGGTTTGTGGTAGATTTGAAAGCCAACCAACACTGCTTCTTAAAGGCTGGTCAGCACAGACATTGATGAAAGTTGAGCCATTTTACCCTCGTTAATACCAAATTGAGTTGAAATGTTGAAAGTTGAAAGTGCAAAAATTACCAGCATGGCAATTAATATAAGCAAATAAATATAACTATCACTATGTGAATACTGTGCAAGTGTTTGTTTTTCACACATTTTGCAGGATAATTTTTAAGTATAGCTTACTATTCATTCATTCATCTTCTGTACCCACGTATCCCTTTCAGGGTTGCGGGGCTGGCAAATGGGCGAGAGGCGGGGTACACCCTGAACCAGTCGCCAGCCGAGTGCAGGGCAACATATACAGACAAACGACCACTCACACTCACACCTGCGGACAATTTAGAGCCACCAATTAACCTAATGAGCACGTTTTGGTCTGTGGGAGGAAGCCGGAGTGCCCGGAGAGAACCCACACATGCACAGGAAGAACATGCAAACTTCACACAGAAAGGCCCGGGGATCGAACCAGCAACCTCCTTGCTGTGAGGCACGCACACTACCAGATATTTTCTTTTATGTGAAATGTTATTTACAATTACACAGTCTTCATAAGATTAGATTCTATGATTAAGTTTGTCGATTTGAGGGTCCATCCTTTGCCCATTATCACCAAAAGTATATTTTTTATAAACAATCACAAACGATGACTCATACCTAGCAACGGGGTCAACCACACCTCCTCAAGATAGGAGTTTCTGTCCATTCCTTGCTCAGAGTTCTCTGAGAATGTTCTGGAATCACTCCTAAGCTAAGACTCCTTGCTAGGAATTTTTAGGTTAAGTTAGGAGCTCTCCGAGAGGATTCTCAGAATCTTTAGGAATACAGGCCCAGATTGGCACGGAAGCCCTAAAAGGCCATGGATCAACATAATTTTTTCGCTCCGTTTTACCGTGTTAACGAGATAATATTCCACCGTTTTAGCATTATACCAAGATAATATTCCACCGTTTTATCGTGATAACGACATAATATTCCACCGTTTTATCGCTATAACAAGTTAATTTTCCAGTGAGGTAGGATGTCAAACCAACCCGCCAAACCAGAAGGTTCTCTGATGCCCTGCACACCACCGACTGAAGCCAGGCCTGGACGTGCTCTCCTGCAGCTGCACACTCGGTAAGTTAAGCCTGTTCATGTGTTTGTTTGTACTTTTGAAAGTCTGCGTTATCATCCTTAACAGTAAGTGGCTTCAAGTTAGTCAAACTTAACCGCGGTACAGGACGGAACACTGCTGCCTGTATTTGTGTGTGCGTGAGGCTCCCTCAGAGAGTTTACGGTCGGTGTACTGTTTTTCAATGGCGTCCAAATGGAATCCGGGAATCAAAACAAACGAATGTCATCCCGTTTTTCAATTCTCCATTGATTTTTTTTTTTTTTTTTTTGGTGCCTGACCCGAAAATTGTCACAGTTGTTGTTTTGTTTAGGTTAAATAGGCAACTAGAGGCACAACGAGTTATCGAAGCATGGTGCACAGCTGGACTTTATCATGTCGTTGCATATACAGGCTGATTTTATTGCTGAGAAAACACGTTTGAATCTGTTGAATATGTTGTTGTAAACTATATAGCTGACCAGCTAAGTGGTGCTGGACGACTGCATGGCTATCGGATGATGACTGAGCGATGCAGATCAGCAGGATTGCGGGTCACTAGAAACCTGGTGTATGAAGTGCGGTCTGTTCTGGACTCCGAAGGTACACAGCAGAGAAGAAGGAGGAGACTCAGAAGAAGGCAGTACAGTGTCCCGGGACCAAATTACATTTGGCACATGGACTCCTAAGATAAACTCAGACCGTTTGGCATTGGAATAAATGGCTGCATTGATGGCTTCTCACGACACGTCATCTGGATGGAAGCAAACTTCACAAACAGCAAACCGGAGGTTGTTGCTGCTTATTTTATTAATGCTGTTAGTGAGTGTGGGGGTTGTCCAAAAATAATCAGATCTGATCTTGGTACTGAGAATGTACATGTCAATAGATTACAGTATTTTCTGTGTGAGGATGAAAATGGCACAGTTCATGGACCTTGTGTTCTCCAAGGAAGAAGTACTGCAAATCAAAGGATTGAAAACTGGTGGGGACACTATCAGAGACAGAATGCAGACTACTGGCGAGACTTGTTCCGGGAGTTCCAGTCAGTGGGCGACTTCAATGGGGATATTGTTGACAAGGGCCTCATTCAGTTCTGCTTTCTTGTTATCATTCAGGTAACCAGAATCTTACTCACCCACTCACTCACTCACTCACTCACTCAACCTCTCTCAAAGTGTTGCTCACTCACTCACTCACTCTAATTTTGTCTTATTTTACAGAAGGAGTTGGACACTGTGGTGAGAATGTGGAACACCCACCAGATCCGACCAGGTTCTACTGGACATGACTTGTTTCATGGAAAACCTTTTCTCATGTATCATGTGCCAGAACTCTACCAGGCACAGGACTACCTCCATCCAGTGGACTTTGAAAGACTGGACATCATATTAGAAGAAGAGGTCTGCCTTTGGAAAACTGAGATTGTCTGTGATCCAGACCTGTACGAGTTCATTGTTGTAGTAATGGCTGAGCATAATCCTCAGACTGGCCATGATGCTGTTGAGGCAACCAGACTGTGCAGACAGCTGAGGCCCTTGATAAGAGCACATCGCTCAGAGCCAGAATAGTCCTCACTTTGCTAATGCCCCAATTCCCAGTGTTTTTCATGTATTTGCTTTCTGATTGTTTCTTATGAGGACATTAGTTTTGCACAAAACATCAATGCATCAGTAAACTAAAATTGCCACCACTGAGTTGCATACCTCCATGAACCTCCAATCAACCACAATGTGTTTTGTGAGGTAACAGTGACCTTGAACTTTGACCACCAAAATCTCATCAGTTTATCCTTAAGTCAAAGTGAGAATCACAGAGTTCTTGAGATTGCCAGTGGGAAGGCACAATGAACACATGTTGATTTTGAATACCTAGATTGTTTGCATGTTCTTATTCAAGAAAATTTTAGCATTTTGCTTTTTCAGTAAAGATTCAAATGTACCTGACAGACCTGCAGTTACTTTAAGACATTGTACATGGTGCAAACTGCATTATTTTTCTTTAAAAATTCAAGGTGTATAATGTCTTTGCACTCATACTCTCATTTACTCTCTTGGTTGTGTGAGTGCTATTTTTCAAGGGTGTCAATTACTACATCATTGCGGAAATAGAAATTGCTGAAAGAACATGGAATACATTTGTCTAACAAGATACAGTCCAGTAAGCAGAGATGTTGTGTACCTCACTGGATCAATGCTTGATCAGGTCATGTTTTCTACTTTACATTAAAAAAACAAAAATGTCAAATAATTGCTGGGTATTAATTTCTATATCGAGTTTCAAATGTCAGCTCTTTCTTTAGAAGAAAGAAAGGAGCTCAGAGTAGAACCGCTGATGCTTCACATCAAGAGGAGCCAGATGAGGTGGCTCCAGCCTCTAGTTTGGATGCCCCCTGGATGCCTCTCTGGGGAGGCGTTCAGGGCATGTCCCACCAGGAGGAGGCCCTGGTGAAGACCCAGGACACACTGGAGGGACTATGTGTCTCCGCTGGCCTGGGAAACACCTTGGGATCCCCACAGAAGAGCTGGAGGAAGTGTCTGGGGAGAGGGAAGCCTGGTTAATCCTGCTTAGACTGCTCCTCCTGCATGCCAGCCTGAGATGAAGCGGAAAAAGATGGATGAATGGTATAAAATGTCTACAGAGAGATGTCAGCCAAGAGATTTGTCTTTATGTTTTGAATGTTTGGAGATTGTGTGATGGCCACAGCATTACTTTATACCTTATCCAAGGCACTTACCTTTAATTAAAGTGGAGCTGAACCTATTTCGCTGTCAAATTCCTATTAAGATTCAATAACATTGTTATTTAAGTACAATTTGAAATAGAACATGACATGACACCTGCTAATGTTGAACTCTATTTTTAAATATAAATACAAACATTTCTTTAAAAAGATTAACTATGAACAGAACGTGTTATTTACACCTAGACCTAGTTAACTATAGTTTTAAATGAGCATTTATTAAAGATTCTCAAAACAGCATAAACACTGCTAAGTAAAGGCAGCCACTCTATGCAAATAACCACAATCCCACTGGTCCCCTTAATTCCATATGGTTATGATGAGAAATCAGTATTCATATCAGCATACTATACAAAATATTCAATGTGGTTTTACTGTAAAATAAGATTCAAGAGGTACCTATGTTTTAAACAGTTTAATAGAAATTATTTTGATACAAAACAGAATACAAAAATATTTCATTAACATTGTGTGCATCACAACATAAGAACTATGAAATTGGCAACAACTTAGTAAAATTAAGCTGCATAAAACCAGAACTGTAAAAACACAGCATTAGGTCTGGTAAACATCCACATTCCTATTATCCCTCTAAGAACAATATGTTGTAGTCTCTGAAATGCTTGGGCCATTTTTGCATACACCATAACACATAATCTTCATAACAGTCTTTTTAGATGATATCCATCACCCATATTCTACTTTACAAGACTGAAAGAAACTCTTGACTTCAAATCTGAAAAAATGCTGTAGTTGGGAGGAATTTCCAAGACACAAGTACAGGTGTGGGCCACAGGCCGTCTGCAGGCCTCAGACATGATGGTGTCTGTGAAGGTAAACTGAATAGTTCTTGACAAAAGAAGGTCACATCCAGTGCAGAATCAAAGGAACAGACCAAGCTCTCTCTGCTCAAGTTCTCTGACAAATCTCAGGAGATGATGAGAGGTGGCCTTTTCTGTTGGTGACAATGATTCTGAAAAGTTAATGTATTTTGTGACACTTCTTGCCTTTGGCTGAAGATCAGAGAGGATCTTGTCCAACACTCCACCACTCAAAGACTTTCCAATACTTTCCAGGACTGGTTTCCAGCACTTTATTATGAATGCTGGCTGCTGGACCAACTCTTTGTGTGCAATTTCTTCCAGCAATCTTTGTAGGTTGTGTTTTGTTGGGAGTGAGGAGCAGTTGTGACTGACTGTAAACAGACTGTGTTTCCGGAAAAAAACAAAAAACAAAAACAAAAAAAACAAAAAAAAAAACAGATGTGTACATATATTTATATTGTTATATTTTGTACTCTTATTTTTAGTAGATGTGTCATACACCAACTTCACCACAACAAATTCCTCGTATGTGTAAAATCATACTTGGCAATAAAGCTTTTTCTGATTCTGATTTCTGATTCTGATAAGAATGGTGAGCAGCTCTTCCATATCGGCTCCCTTGAAATCATTCAAAGCCTCTGAAAGTACATCCTTCTCTGTAGAGCTAATATAGTTGAAAAACGTCTCCATTAAGTTGCAGTTTGGCGACGACATAAAGACATAAAGAAATGGCGGCGCTAGTTGAATAGGCAAGTATTTGAATCTCTGCCAGCCAAAGGCTACAATACAGGCAACAGCTTTCCACTGCTCTTCCTGAAAAGCATGATATAAGTTGGGGATCTTGTATGTGGTTCCTGAGGTTCTTGATGTATAGAAAGTGTTCCAAAAATCAGTAAGACAGTCCCTAACAAGCCCGCTTCCAACTCCAGTCTCCATCTCACCACTTTGCATTACACGCCTAAATTCAATGTTGGCATCTAGTATATTCTCATCTGAAAATGACTGAAACATGTCAGACACACAATCCACTGCATGAATCGTAATGATCCGTTTCTTAACAATGTTCTGTGGATTGTCATAGAAATTCTCAAAATTATTTGCAGATGAGGTCATTGAGGTGTAGTCAGAACTTGCTTCCTGATTTATGATTTCAAGTGTTGCTGATTCAATCCCAGTGCGCAGTGATGGTGACACACAGTTTGTGGGTGAAAGGTTGGAACTTATCACTTCAGTCATAGTATGCTCACTGTCAGTTGGTACATCATCTGATTCAATGCATGACAGGTCTAGAGCTAGACAAAGGGCTGTCCCAGGCTAGTAAGGTGGAAGAGGAATGAGGTAACATGGTATCAGAGGAAGATGTGGGAGGAAGATGTCGTGAGTTAAGAGCCTTTGCTGTCTGAGATCTCTCTGTCAAATCTGTTGACTGGGATCTCTCTAGTGTTTCCACTGGCATCGTGAAGTCATTTGAATCATCACTTTCCCTTTTCTTTGAACAAACGTACAGTCTGAGTATTTGATGATGAGTTGTTTCATACAATTTCCCAATTCTGACTGTGCCAAATAAGGGTTCCTCTGAGCCCATAACACACATAGCAAAGTCATTGGAGATTTCGCATTGGGGAAAAATATTATTTTCCCATTCTCTAAAATTTTGTTTACAGTATCATCTTTCCTGGCAATTATCCCTCTTGTGCATCCACCTGTTGGTCTCCTCATCTGCCTGAAATAACCATTTTCATAATTCATCCAACCCATTTCTATTTTTCTTGTTTTTCGCTCAGCATTCTTGTTCCCCAAACCACATCCTTGGCGAGTATTACTTGCAGAGCTTGTTGATGTTTGACTGCAGCTTGGAAGTTTAATTTTAGATCGTAAGCGTTCTATAAGGCTCTTTTTCTTCTCTGCATTGATCACAGCTACTGCTGAGGATGAGCTGGTCCAATTTTTGGCAAATACACAATCTCCAAAATGAGGAATATACTTTGACAGGGTTTCTTCATCCATCATCCTGGCAACATCTTGGTCCACCTGCCAGGGTTAAAAACAAAACAAAAAAAAATTGATTTGATTGAGTCCTTGAACCCCCTGTGTACGTCAGAATATGCTGTAGTCACAGCCTCATTATCAGAATCAGAGGGACAATCCCCTTTATTTGTCGCACAGTAACATCCACATGCACATACACATTCATCATATTCATCATCATCTGAATGTTTTGGATAATATAAAAGTCAAAAGGAAGTGTTCTGAGCAGTGAGTAGTGATAAATAAACTTCTCCTACTCCTACTGTGTCTAATATGTGGCCCAAAAATAATCCATTATCTTAATTCTCATCGTTTTGGATAGTTTTGGAGAATTTTTTTGGCTCATCAAAATGCAATGTGTATGGAAAATGGAAATAGAATCCCTTCACTTGTAAAAGGGTCTTGGCCGCTATTTGTGTTTGGGCCCCAATTTGTATTAGCATGAATATGAGATCGACACAGGTGATCTAACCAGGTATGTCTTATTTAAGTGGGAGCTTTGAATTAATATGTTTCTGGCAGGCTTGTTCAGATGTGAGTTACCTTGTCATGCAACATTTTCTCAAGGTTCTCCTCAGGTATCCCTCTGTCTGTCAAGGCATCAAGGAACAAATCCATTTTTGTGGATGCAGCTGAGTGAAAGGCAGAGATGTTACCATTAGGAGGCTCAGAAAAAAAGAGTTATTATTAATTTTAACAATGTACTTCGATTGTCTTATTGACTTTTAGAGACCTGAACTATGTTGATGTTTTTGATTTTTTAGATGTTTATGTGCATTTTTTAAATTTCCCAAATTGACTTACAGCCACCTTACTCATGTAAGTCATGTTACAGTTAACTAATGTGACAAGTGGACAGCTAGAACAAAAGATATAAAAGACATACTGTATCATAACATAGATCTTTGATGACAATAGCAATGAAAAACACAAAGTGCCAGTCCACAAAGACAACACTCTTGGGGATCTCACTTCATACAATTGGAGAAAAAATTAACTGCAAATGAAACATAACATTCACTTGCAACTCAAGTGTAAATGTTATATACTGTACATTTCTCAGCAGCAAAACTGGATCACAGGCAAATTTTGAAGTAAAATATGTAAATCCCTGACTGTCTTAATTCATTCATGACATTTATGATCACAGAATGTATACAGTCAGCTAGTTTACCTGGTTAAGTGACGTCTTTCACATTTCAGAGCTTCCTTTAGCTTCCTACTGTTTCTTTGGCTTTGGGTCCATCTCATCTGCTGGAGCTATAGGCCAAACAAACAACACCCTTTCATTAAACTAGAACTGATTTTTAATGAGTCATTTTATACACTGTTACAGTGAGCATCATGACCTATGAAAACAAGGCGCAGAGATCATCTTAGCTATCTAGAACGACACATAGATCATGGAGCTGCTGAACAAAATCAGCCCAATTTGCCTTTTTGTACAATTAAAGAATTATTAATTTGCCTTCTGGAGTGGTAATCTAATAATTAATTATTTCTTTCAAATTAGTTTTATTTGTCTTGTTTTTTTCAAAGCTAATTAAGCTATATTTAAAAGTTAGTCACATTAGGTTAAGTATTTACTGTTTAAGTGGTGAACAACTTTAATCTTGCCATCTCTTAAATAATGGTTCCAAACTAAAAGGACAGCTAGCATAGATCTGAGAAGCAAAACAAATCAAAGACCTGAGACAAGATTCCATCACGACAGAAAGCACTTAAATCAGCAGGCTATCAGAGAGGATGCAAGGCAGAGTATAAAACACGTGTTTTCTTGATTAGTTCAATATGTAATTTTGGTTTATTTCCAACAGCTTCAAATCTTTGAGTGTGTGAGGCCTACCGGTTTCAATATTGCACTATTATATTTCTCACAAGCCCTGAAGCATGCATGAAAGTGGCTGGGTGGCAGAGTTTCTCTCTCTCCTTCTCACCATGAGGCATGAATGCAGAAGTACTGGAATTTAAGACTTGTTGGACAAATTTTGACTTTGGGGCGAACTGTTCATTTCAAGAGTGGACATTTTACCACATTTTCACTGCTGATGGATCATTACCTGCTGGGACTCCAAATCATAATCCCCCATTGGGCATTAAAATGGCTAGAGCTGCTGATGTTCAGCACCCTGTTCACCTGAGTGGGATACTGGTATGCTGAACAACCACACTAAATGCTGTTATGATAATGATGTGTCTGCAATACCCTCATTTCCAATAGTTACAAGCAGACATGACACAATCATCATACCAGCATTCAGTGTGGTCGTCCAGTGTACTAGCATGCCACTCTGGTGAACAGGCTGCATCCTCAACATGTAGCACCGGTAACCAGTATCCCACCATCAATATCGAGTCATCATCATCATCATCATCATCATCATCATCATCATCATTCCCCGCTACTTATCAGCATATCAGCACCAGAACACAATATATGCTGGTCTGTGCTCGTGTCTGAGTTCAAACTGAAATCGAGAACCAAAACAAGCAAAGTGTCATTCCGTTTCTCATATTTGTGGGTTGTTGACCCGGAAGTCAGGCTACTACGAGTTGGACAGTTGTCAATAAAGGATGCGGGTTAATCATCTGCGGATCAGAAATGTACGTCGTCTTCCAAGGTGGGACAGTAAAACTCTGTGTTGTAAACACACATAACACAGCGGGAATGTCACTACAAGAGATACAAACGTGTTTTCTCAGCAATAAAATCAGCCTGTATATGCAACGACATGATAAAGTCCAGCTGTACACCACGCTTCGATAACTTGTTGTGCCTCTAGTTGCCTATTTAGCCTAAACAAAACAACAACTGTGACAATTTTTCGGGTCAAACACACAAAAAAAAAATCAATGGAGAATTGAAAAATGGGATGACATTCGTTTGTTTTGATTCCCGGATTCCATTTGGAAAACAGTACACCGACCGTAAACTCTCTGAGGGAGCCTCGCGCACACACAAATACAGGCAGCAGTGTTCCGTCCTGTACCGGGGTTAAGTTTAACTAACTAGAAGCCACTTACTGTTAAGGACGATAACTTGTATCCCGCAGACTTGCAAAAGTACAAACAAACACATGAACAGGCTTAACTTACCGAGTGTGCAGCTGCAGGAGAGCACATCCAGGCCTGGCTTCAGTCGGTAGTGTGCAGGGCAGCAGAGCACCTTCTGGTTTGGCGGGTTGATTTGATCATACACGTGGACGCCGCATTTAGCGCTGGAGTCCTACGTCAACCTCGCCGCCTCATTCTTGTGCAGCGTGGAATTGTACCAACAGGTTTACACTCCAAACTTGATCGCAAGGGATTACCTTTCACAGGTAAGAATGAAAAAAAAAAACTTTTGATTTTATGTGGCCATTATAACATAACTTTACTCACAGAATATGCTGACATGAAGTCCTGCATATAAATACAGTGGATTCCCGCGCGAAACCAGCCTCCGAACAACGAAGTCTTTTGTGACTAAAGTGGCCCGAAGTAACTACGCTGATCGTTGTTAGTTGGTTAACTTTTCATATACACTGTAGGTTTCCCAAAAATAAAGAGCTCAGAAAGAAGTGGGAAACAGCTGTCCGGCAGGAAGGGGTTTCTGCTAGTCAGTCATCTGTGCTCTGCAGTGAACACTTCAGATCAGAGGATTTTGACAGGGCAGGTCAGACACTCAGGATCAGAGATGCAGCTTTTCCTTCTGTCTTTAGTTTCCCAGCTCACCTCCACAGGGTAGGTGTATAGGATGTAAGGATTAGATCATTCAGTGCCACACTATGCTAACAATGTTTTCCCTTTCTGAATGTGGAGTCAGTGATGTATTTAGTTTTACACTGTGAGACCATTTCTATATTTCATCCCTCACTTTAGCCCCTTGGTTACCAGGACGTCTCAGACCTCAAAGAAGGCACAGGAGACCTTGTCACTGTACTGTTCCCAGCTTGTCCAGGAGACCGAACCCCTGCCTGTGCCCAGTGTTGTGAGTAATAAGTGCTAGCTATGATTCAAACAGCTGCAAGCTGGTTATATTCAAACTTCTTGTCACTCCCCTGTGCCCTTACAACACCTACTACTCTCTGTCACTCTTTCAGACAGACTCACATACACATATGCACATACATTGAAACATGCCAGTATTGAATCTGCAATTGAACCTTCACACACACACAAACATGTGTGCAAACACACACACACACGCACACGCCGCTGGCAGTACAATTGAGCAGAGCTAAAACTAAGAATGTGGAACACTGGATAGCACATTGTACTAGTAAAGATGTTACGGACTGTCACTGAGTGATGTAATGATGTACCATTTTCATCCTTGCTTGTACTAGGACCACTCCTATGCTCTGCCTTCATCATATGATGATCTGAGAGCCAAACTCAGGGAAGCTGTGAATAGGGTGGAGAGTCTGGAAAAAGAGAGGAGGAATGCAAAGGACAGAGAGAGGAGGGCAAAGAACACTGTGAGTGGTCTTCTGGAGGATCTCAGGGTGAAGAACATGATAAATGAAGAGTTGAAAGAGCAGCTCAATACATACTCAGGTGAAATGAAAATACAAAATTTGGAGATAATTTGAACTTAAGTGTCTAATACTTTACCTTCTTTGTTAAGACCTGCCACTGCTAATTGTGTTTCAGATCTTCCAGTGCACCTCCTTTCAAAACAGAGCCATGAATACACCAAAGACCAGAGGGATTTTGCCATCACCCTCCACTTACATGGTCAAGGCTAGTTGTATAAATGTATAGATTGATAGATATAGATATATGTATGTATATATGTTCATCAAAGCCACCCCTGTACAGATATATGTATGTATATATGTTCATCAATGCCACCCTTGTACAGATATATGTATAGATATATGTTCATCAGTGCCACCCCTGTATAGATATATGTATGTATATATGTTCATCAATGCCACCCCTGTACAGATATATGTATGTATATATCTTCATCAATGCCACCCCTGTACAGATATATGTATGTATATATGTTCAGCAATCATTGAATATGAAAATGATTAATCAAAATCAGTGAAATGTAAATGTTTGTGCTCTTTATTAAGAAAACCCACATGTCACATCTAAAATTCAGGATCTGGTTATTATAAACAGATGTTTAATATTTAAATATTTATCATCACAGTAACAGTGTTGCATACATTGATAGCTGTAACAACTTAAAAAAAACATACCCTGGTTCGATACTTTTGTACTCTAACGAAAAAAGATCTATAGGAATCCTATAAGATCTCTTTAGTATGTATAATCAAGGTTTAAGGTCCATAATAGTTATTTAATACCTCTATGGTGTTCTATGGTACTGCTACCATCCCTGTATAATACTTCAAGGCTATAATTTGTTTCCTCCCGAGTGTTCCTGTGGTACAATCTCATATTGCTATAGTAAAATGTCGCAAAATACTATAAGCTTATAACCATTATCACATTACATTAAAAGTTGCATATGATGTTTTGATGCCTATGATATTAGTGTGTGTGTGTGTGAATGGGTGAATACAAGGCATCACGTTAAATCAGTTTGTAGAAAGGCGCTTTATGAAGTTCAGTCCATTTCCTTGCATTAGTTTACGGAGCAGATCTGCCACATCCAATATGGCGGACACGTTGACGTATGCAGCAGCGGCCCAACCAGCTCAATGCGGCGTCTACGTGTATATGTCTATGGGTTTGACATCTTACCTCACCAGAAAATGAACTTGTTATAACGATAAAACGGTGGAATATTATGTCGTTATCACAATAAAACGGTGGAATATTATCTCAGCATAACGATAAAACGGTGGAATATTATGTCGTTATCACGATAAAACAGTGGAATATTATGTCATTATAACGATAAAATGGTGGAATATTATCTCGTTATCACAGTAAAACGGAGCGAAAAAATTATGTTGATCCATGGCCTTGTAGGGCTTCCATAGATGGGAAATGTGGTTAAACTCATCAGGATTCAAGATGAAAAAGCCTAACTTTGAGGATACTTAATCAAGCCTGATTTAAGGAATCAGACCTCTTTCCTATCAGGGTATTGTCTGTTAGTCATGATGATGTAGTCAGACAGACCACAGACAGTTTACAAAGGATCCTACATGATGCATGTAACTCTGTGGAGTATTTTGTTCCACTGCCTGCATGTTTCAAAACTTCACACCCCTAATTTGTTACTTAGGCCTTATGTTAAAAAGTTGCAGTCTCAAAGGCCAAATTAGGATTACTGATGTCACTTCAGTAATTTTCTGAGACATCTCTCAGACTCTCTGTGATGACTAAACTGATCCTTACTACTTGTGTGAAATCCTTGAAGTGTTCCATCAGTTTTGTTTTGACTACTGTAGTGAACTGGATTTAGAATAAAATAGTGACTTTGCAATTAAAGAACTGAGTCACCTTTCTAACAGTGTTTGGGGTTGTTCACATCAAGGGTAGAGAATATAGGACTTGTAGCCATTTTATCTATGTGTTTGTATGTAAATCACATTTCATTACACAGCCAAAGTAAGAACTATATCAGTTAATAAATGTTTTACCCTATGACAGTCACAGTATACAGAGAGATGAGGATCATAGGGAGAGAGAGTATGATATGCAACAGACCCCCAGCAGGATGTTGCAGTTATATGATATGAGCTTCAATTATACATATATACATACATATACATATATATGTGTGTGTGTGTGTGTGTGTGTGTGTGTGTGTGTGTGTGTGTGTGTGTGTGTCAGTTCAGTTTGAAATTCCTCATTCCTGTTCAAAATGGTAAAACGTTGAGAGCTCACTGAAAATGAAAGAGTCCGCATTAAAGCACTTAATGATGCTGGATGGTCTCTGAGACAAATCGGGAAAGACATAAAGTGTTCTCACAGTGTGGTCAAGTATGCTACATTTTGCTGTATCATTAAACAGTATTATGTTTGTAATGTTTCTCCAGGGAAATTCATCAAATCCCTGATTTTATGAAATGCCATGGTCAAATATCATGACCCAAGTGCAACAATCTTGTTGACATCAAAACTGACCAAGAAGAACGTATCAGTAGTGCCAAACATCTTGTTTTAGATTTAGACAAACTTTTCGCACTCTAGAAGTAACTAGAGTGGATGGAGACCAATGATGACATACATGAGAAGAATGCACCAATGCACATTGACAGAGTAAAATATTTCCACTAGAGCCCCCTGTAAACAAACACAGCCCATAGAATATACTGAAACAAAGCTTCCACTGTTAACCTCCAGTGCCTGGTGCCTCCAGTTTGTCAGGCTATGGAAGTCCTAACAATAGCAATAACATTGTTAGAAATAGAAATGTTAACAATGACAGAGCAGCATGCCAGCAACAGCAGATACAACTGCCTCTCACCCACACAGTACAGCCTTCAAGAACACAAATGTGGAAAGATACTGAGCAGAGATAATAGACCAATCAGGAGGCTATATGCAGCCAGTATATGGTGTGCTGCTGCTAGCACTTTATTTTAAATTGAAAATAAAGTGCCAGTTTATTTGCAGGTTGTAGATAACATGTACTGGAGAGGTGCTCCACATTGGGAAACAGGCTGAGACTAGTCAGTATTGATTTAGATGTGCAGTATGAGCAAGACAGCCATGGAGCTTCATTCAGTGGATAAGTTTGACCAGTTTTTCAGTTAAACATATCATCACTCTGTGTGATGATCAAATAAAGTATATGTCTTAAATGTCTTGGGGTTTTGTGTTATTTCTACATTTAACAGCAGATGTCAGCAAACCCAAAATTATTGACAAAGGCATGCAATCATAAGGCTGTAGTGGAAGGTTAAAAGATTTCATTTAATTTTACTGCGCTTTAAAAATGTTTTAATGCGTGACATGTACAAATATTGAACATGGACGTGCATTCTGGCATCTGATTATTGCTCTAGCTGGACAACATACTGTACCTTATTATGCACAGCATAACAGAGGAGTTGAAGGCAGTGTTGACAGGCGAATGAACTGAATCTGTTTTTGAATAGATTTGACACTTCAGGCCTGGCTTCAGGCCCTCTGACTCCTCTGCCGTCTCTCCTGGATGACCACCATCAACCACTGCCTCGCCCCCCCCCCCCCCCCCCCCCCCGAGTCCTGGATTGTGGACTACCTGACTGGCAGACCACAGTATGTGCGCCTGCAACACTGTGTGTCAGACAGACTGGTCAGCAACACTGGGGCCCCACAGGGGACTGTTCTCTCTCCCTTCCTCTTCACCCTCTACACCATGGACTTCAACTATTGCACAGAGACCTGCCACCTTCAGAAGTTTTCTGATGACTCTGCGATAGTTGGATGTATCAGTAAGGGTGATGAGGATGAGTACAGGGCTGCTGTGGACAACTGTCACTTAGTGTGAGCAGAACCATCTGCAACTAAATGTGACAAAGACTAAGGAACTGGTAGTGGACCTGAGGAGAACCAAGGCACCGGTGACCCCTGTTTCCATCCAGGGGGTCAGAGTGGACATTGTGGAGGATTACAAGTACCTGGGGGTACATATTAGCTGTGTCCCAATTCAGGGGCTGCATCCTTCGGAGGATGGATTTGAAGGCCGATTACGTCATAACGCTGCGCGAAGGCTGTCCCAATTCGTCCAAATTCGAAGGATCCTCCAAATGCAGCCGACAAATGCGTCCTCCTTTTCCCTGTATTTGGAGGATGCATCGCTACTATCCTTTGTGCACCGATTGTTTTTTTTAATAATGGCGACCTGTTGATATGAGGAGCTCAGTTAACAGTTAGCCTTATTAAAACTCTTCACTTACAAATGTTACAAGCTCGCACGTCAACTAATATCTTATTTTGGGTGAATACCCGATTGTGATTGGCTGCAGGGTCTCCGTTAAAAAGAGTTGTAGGACAACTATAAAAAAGTTCCGGTCAAATAGCCTGATTGTTCTAAATTATTGCGCTGGCTCAAACGCTCGTTGGTAACCGTGGCAACAGAAACTCAGAACATACATTATTTCACAGTTTATTTAATACAACGGCAAGACAGGAGACACATGAGTGATTTTATAGTTTCCTTTAACCACATTTAATGATCAGAGTGAATGGTGGATAATATTTCTTGCAATAAAAATGATTTAGGAAGCTATCTGTGGACTTTGAGTCTTTGAAACAAAATTTGGCATCATCCTCTGGACACACACAAGCGGTAAGAGGTGCACTTGCCTTCTGAAACGATACTTTGTATCACATAACATAACGTTAAGCAATCATGTCACTTCCCTCCACTGATTAGGTCTAATATAACAGTTGGGCCGACCGAGCTGCAGGTTCTGTGGCCAGAGCCGGTTACCTTGGCAACGCGTCACAACGAGCGATAGTCCACTCAGCCGCTTCTTGTTAAAAACTTACGATTTTAACGGTAAAAAAAAAAACAAAACAAACAAAAAAAAACATTAACATATTAATAATTGATTTAATATAAATTTCTTTCGAAAGTGACCATGGTATAAGCGGGATAATGCCCTTCGAGGTGTCCATTATCAGAAATGAATGGACGACGCGGAGGCGTGAACCGTCCGACGCGAAGCTGTGAAGATATTCACATCAGGTGAATTTGTAAGTTGTATAATAGGCTACATTTCGCGCCTCTTACAAGCGATAGGAGCTGTACGGGCGCATCTCTGCACCCCGTACGTGTGTTTTTCCCGGGTTAGGAGGGAAGAAGTTATGACATCGTGACGCAATCAGGAAATGCTCCGAAGGCTAGACCGTCCCATTTAGCGATAGTTGATGCGGCCGACGGAGGATTCTCCGCAGGACCCAGCCTCCGGAGACCGCGTAGGCTGGGTCCTCCGAAGGATGCAGCCCCTGAATTGGGACACAGCTAATGACAATAAATTGGACTGGGCAAAGAACACTGACGCTCCCACAGAAAGGGTCAGAGTCGTCTCTATTTTCCGAGGCGACTGAGGTCCTTCAACATCTGCCAGACTATGCTCAGGATTTTCTATGAGTCTGTGGTGGCTAGTGCTATTCTCTACGCTGTTGCATGCTGGGGCAGCAGGCTGAGGATGGCGGATGCCAACAGACTGAACAAACTGATCCGCAAGGCCAGTGATGTTGTGGGAATGGAGTGTGACTCTCTGATGGTGGTGTCAGAGAGGAGGATGCTGACTAAGCTACGGACTATCTTGGACAACGTCTCACACCCACTTCATGATAGAGTACTTTCAGTGAGAGACTCATCCCACCAAAACTCAAGACTGAAGGCCACAGGAAAACATTCCTGCCTGTGCCCATCAACCTGTACAACCTGAATGGCCCTTGGACTTTTCACTGCCTGTTAGATCACACATATTTATACTGATACTATACTGATACATATTTGACCAAATTCAATTTTGCACATCCTTCTGTATATACTCTCTTTATTTTTTTCTCAGTATATATATTTTGTTCTATATATATATTCTCAGTATAAGTATTTTGTTTTTATATTTGCTTTATATATATATTTTCTTTTTCTTTTCTTTCTTTTCCAATTCTATATTTGTAAGGAGCACCTGCAACAAAACAATTTCCCCTCGAGGATCAATAAAGGAATTCTGATTCTGATTCTGATTCTGACACACCTGATTAATGCCAGAATAGCCTACATTATTGTCCGGAATGTAGGTTAATTTCGTTTTTTGTTAATATCATAAAAAGTTAATATTTGTAAGGTATAACTGTAATGTAGTTTTCTGGCTGAAATGATGACCCCATGCTTTACAGTTATTTATAGGGTATCCAAAACTTGACCGTTTGTCATTGCTCACTGTCTCACTTCACACAATCACATCTGTGATTGTGAACACACCACCATCAAGTGTTTTTGGAACAAAACAAGAAAGAAAGAAAGACATCCTTTATTAGTCACACCACACAGTACATGCAAACACACACGCCATGCTTGGTGAAATTCTTCTCCACTTTTGACCCATCCTTGGTCAGTCCTTCCTCCGCGGCAGACCAGGAGCAGTGGGCTGCCAGCCCCCAGGGACCCATTTTCCTTATCGTCACCATTGGTCAGGTGGTGGTCTTCATGCATGTTTTTAGAGGGGGCTTTCATTTTATGGAGGATCCCCCAGGTGAGCATGCAAACTCCATACAGAGAGGCCCCTTTCCTCGAGAGCAGGCACCGAGGGCATGGTGGAGGACACGCCCTCAGCGTCCACAGCGCCCCAGGCGGGAATCGAACATGGGACCTTCTAGCTGTGAGGCGACAGTGTTGCCACTAAGTGTGGCCCCTCGCCCACAACTGCCACCAGGGCTCCTCCAAAGTAACTGAAAATCTGAGCATTATTTACATAATTTGAAGTCATCTCCACTCAAAAATGTTTATTTCTCCTTGTTCCAACAGTTGAATATTTAAGCATCACTGTGCAGAATGATTTATGTGCAGAATTTGACATGAAAAGGCTGTTTTCACATTCATTTGCTGTGGAAAGTTTGCCTATGCTCATTGAAAATCTGTTTTTAAGGTATTGGCCTATGAGCATGATTTGTGACATCACAACTTGTTTGGAAACCATTTCTGGTCTATTACTCAACTAACACAAACGCAATGTGGAAAGTTGATACCTCCAGTGCACATACACTGAGAATTGACAAGTAGGAGACGTATTGCGTTCAAAACATTGAAAAACAAAACATTGAAGTAGTTATTTGTTTGCCTTAAAACAAATTTTAGAATTATGGCAAATTGCAAATCATGCGATTTAGGGTTAGGGTTATTTTGAAATGTGCTATTGCAGAGGACTTTTAGATACAAGCAGAATATCCTAAGGATGCTATATAGCTGAGGATAAATACGTTTCTAACTTTTGCCTCACTGAATCGCATTCAGTGCAGCCATGACAGTTATCTTCCAGCTTTCTGTTGGACTTGGATTGTAACACACTGTACACACTTTTTCTCTCACTATCTCTTTTTCTCTCTCTCTCTTCCCCCGTCTTCCTGCCCCCCCGCCCCGCTTCTCTCTCTCTCGCCTGTATGTGTCTCTCTCCCAGTTGAGCTGACTTGCTGCGACTGTGCGAGTGGGGCAGCTGGCGGTCTCTGCTCAGCTCAGCTCACTGCTAGCAATGGCGTTACGGGCTGGTCGTCTGTTTTCTCCGTGTCTACTCGCGGCGGCTTTTTTATTGCTTGCTAGCGGACCTCAGTTTGTAGTTTGTTGTCCTAGTCGCTGTTTATGTTTCCGAACCACCGTGAGATGTATGCATCTAAATCTGGAAATCGTACCAGCAGTTTCTCCTCAGACGACTATTCTGTAAGTAGCTTTTTCCTTAAATGTAATGGGGGCCGACCGTCCGGGAACACTAGATGGTAATGCATGGAATGCTCAAAGCCTGTGTATTTTTCCACAATTGAGGTCTGGTAAAGTAACGATGGTTGATTTAATTTGCGTCAATGAATCACGATGTTAAATCAAACTTTTGGAACTTAAATCGCTTATTTAAGTTGAAATTTAAACAAAGGCTTGTGGAAACCATCGGTCCTGTAGTAGTGCAGATGTTTTTCCAATGTCTCAGGAAGTTTCAGAAAGTTATGACACCTGCCAGTGACTTCAGCTGTTGGCTGCAGAGGTTAATGAAAAGGGTTTCTAGGGTCACACAGGTGGTGAAATGAACCGCAGGCACCTTAGAGGCTCTACGGCAGAGGTCCCTGCATGAGAAAGTTGTATGAGGAACCACAGGAAGTGCGAACATCCCCTTCATGGAGACGTGCTTTAATGGTGTCAAATGTAACTCATATTAGGCTTTTCCTGATAGACACAGTCCAATTAGATTTTATTAGGATACCACAGTCTTGTCCCGCACGTTTCTTTGGGTTTATTATCACGTTTTGGAGATATGTGCACATAATTTCCAATGATGGTCATTGTTCAAGGTCAGGCATGACCAATAGGCTTGTTTTTAACAATGGATCTTTACACCACATTGCAACAGAGAAACTGTGGAGGTGTTTCTAAAGCTCATGCCTTCTCTGTTGTCAGAAAAGCTATCACTGTGGAAGGGTTTGTTGCACAGTATTGACTCTGTTCTTTGATTTTCCCTCAGAGATGAAAGGAAGTAAGTACTTCTGACTTGCCAAGCACTCGTGAGTGTGCCATGTTTGTCAGGAGCACTCTGCTACAGTCACCCAACTAGACAATTTCCTTTCTTGATGTAGCTGGCCAAGAAGTCATAGCAAGAGAACACAGAACTCCAGATCTGCCTAGTCTCCCAAATATGTGGCACCCTTTATCTTTAATTGGCCACTGCAATTTTGTGAATTTTTGTCCATAATGCATAGGCCTATAAATAGCTTCATTCAGCCTTTAAGAGGGGAGACAAAAGGACATCTTAAAGAGCCTGTACTACAGCATCATAATCAGAATTAGCCTTGTCCTCTATCATATGGGCTCTGCCTGTAACCTTGCAGGGAACCCACGGTGCACACTTACCCAGATGCCTTCAAAGGAAAGATAAAATTCCACACCTCACCACAGTAATGAAAGGAATGTTTAGATCTTTTGTAGGATGTGTCTAACTCTGATCAGAGCAGGATAGCATGCTGTGGCTTCCCAAAAGCTTTCATGCTGGTGATGTATGAAGCTGCAGCTGTCATGTCAGCACATGAAGGCAGTACCTATCTGGCATTGCCTCATTCTGCTGTATAAGATTGTCAACACATCATCTGCAATGGGAAAACTCCTTCGTAATGAATTTGAGCTCACACCATTGAGAGGAATGTCTGAATGTGAGCAAAGGATGTGTCCTTTCGGTTTGTGGTTGGCTGATCAAATTAAGTCTCATAAAATGGTAGTTGAAGTGGACTGAAAACATGTCATTTAACTGAGAAGTTGTATGCAGAGGAGTGTACAATCTGCAGCTTCTAATTTTTCAAATGTATTTCTCTTGTTTGGTGATAATGTAGTATGGTTCAAGCTCTTCCTCAATGGTTCGAACCTTAGGGTTCGAGCTCTACCTCAAGATTCTGAGAGCTTTGCTGGATTAAGCAATAGTACCTTTTTTGCTGTATAGTCACTTGACCTGTGGCTATGTGCTGTACCTGGCACCTGGCAGCTTTCAATTCTAGGAATTTAAAAGAATATCGTTAGTGTATGAGCTGATCCATAGTATAAGCCTTTGGCACACACAAAGTGTAACCTTATTCTGGGTAACATAATATAGTTACACATTAATAGTTGTTAAACATTAAAATATACTCCAACTCATCTATTCATAACATTGATTTTTACTGGTATATTTTTACAGCTGTAGTCTCACTGGCATGCAGATGTGTCTATCCTTCTGATCCATTTTTAATACATTAAGGAGACAACCAGGGTTCTTTGTAGGCTCTCTTGGGGAAGTAGAGCATGGAGAGTGTTGCTTATTTTTGAGGTTCACCTTAACAGCAATAAAGCTTAGGCGATCAAAAAAGAAAACATTTGGGTGACTCACCTGAGATTTTTTTAGTAGAAATATGTAATGTGTTTGCACCCATAAAAATTCTGTCAATGTATATACATATCGACATGTTTATGTTTAGGAAACACTGTCCAAATACCATAAGTGCTAAAATGACAGGTTATCTTTTGGAGTAGTTTCAAACATTAAATGTTAGTAGCTTCAACTTCTTGAAAGTCAAAATATCTCTTTCTGTTTCCTCAAGGCCACTGCAGTAGTGAATAAAACTCTTGGCTCAGAAGCACCACTGCACATAGGCCAAGATCTTTCTACATGACACTTGGACCAAGAATCATCAAATTTTTTTCACAGATTCGTTTTTTTCTTTCGGGCCTACATTTGTTTTTCAGCTGTTTTCTCTAAAGACTTTCTGTTATGGGCAGGACAATAAATTACATTTCTTCACTGCTGCTTATCTTCTCAGGGATTTGCTGGAGTAGGAGCACTATGTTGCCAACACTAAATACAAACTGCATGTTTAACTGGTATTACCTTAGCAGATCAAGAAAATACTCAACATGACAAGTCTTACATGGCCAAAGCTTGTCTGTGTAACTGTAGCCCTGTGTTACCTATTGGGACTTGTTAGCTGTTTGCTTGCTATGGTTTTCAAATATATTTTTGTGTCATTCTTATGCTGCTTTATGTGACGCAACACAAAAATAGTTTCAACATTGTGACACTAGAGCCGTACTCTACACATACTGTAAATGTGTGTCTGCAGACCTGCAAACATATCAGTCAGTTTTGAATTTGTTAATGCACTAGTTCAAGAAGTCAGAATACTGTGATGAATGAAGTTCTTAAAATCAGCTAAATTTAAACAACTATTTTGAAACTGCATAATTCACAGAGCTTTGCACAAAGTTAATAAATGTGTCTTTGTGCAGTGTGGGCCTATCTTTCAGTTCAGCAGCTGCGTGTTGACCAAATGGCAGTTTTATATGGAATGAGTGTTCAGTTCATGAGTGGAATCTGGGGTTTATGGGTGCAGGAAAGGTGTTAAGACAGTTCAGTTGGAGTGTCACAGTGTCACCAGGTTGACTGCACAGTAGGGCTGCCACGATTAGTCGACTAGTCACAACTACGTCAACTATCAAAATCGTTGACGACTAATTTAGTTGTCGACGCGTCATTTATTTTTTTTTTTCAAGCTTTGTTTTTCTCTCCAAACTGCCGCTGTACCCTTCGCTGCCTTGTCTGCCTTTCTGTCCTTGACGCACACGCGCAGTAGTAATCGACGTCAGCCATGATGTCACCAGACTGCCTGACCAGTATCATGGCTACCCGGCAACGGAGCTCTAAAGTTTGGGGGCATTTTCACAAAACAAAAGACAAGCATGTGCAATGCAAAATCTGCAAGGCAGAACTTGCCTTCCATGGCAGTATGACGGCGATGCATGAGCTACTTACTTATATTGATAGGTGTAAACATTAAAATTAACGACGACGATTTCATTAGCCTTACCACACATAAAAAAAAGAGAGCAAGCCTTTCCCCAGCACATGTAGAAATGCTAACTTTCCTGGCCATGAACGAGAGCCTTGTGTAGATTGGATTATATAGAGTCAGAGTGTAGTAAAGTTGAATACAGTTGTGAGCACTGAGCACAAAACGCACTTTTGTTATATTTGAGTGAGACCAAAACTTAATTTTTGTGGATAATGTCTTAGTTTCAGGTGCCAACCTCATTTGATTTTGTACTATTCAGTACTTGAAAATGTAGCTATGTTTCATGCCAGAGACAAATGAAGTATTTATTTTTGTGTTCTTTAGGCCAGTGCCTTGTCCTTATTTTACTCAGCTGCACTTTATGCTACATTTAAAGAATTGTTTGTTGCTACAAAGTTCATTAAAAGTTGAATGAACTATCATCTTAATTGTCTTTATTTTTAATTAGCACATACCTTAAACACTTCAAGCTGGAAGCTAATGATGTTATATAAGAGCAGCTGCATGCTGGTGCGATAAGCTGCAATTTACGTATGAGCCGACTAGTCGACTAATCGCAAAAATAATCGGTTACTAGTCGACTATCAAAATAATCGTTTGTGGCAGCCCTACTGCACAACATGGTTCTGCCTGGTGATGGCTGTGATAAGCAGACACATTTCTGCGACACTTCCCTTTGAACTCTGCATGGATGAGTACCTGTTGATCAGCAGCCAACCATTGCTCTCTGTCTAAATGTCTTAATGTCTTTTTTACTCCTGCCCAAAACAGTGGCCTGGTCCGACTGAGTGACAGTGTTGGTGAGTCAGGGAGGGAAAGTGGAGTTCCATTGTGTGGAATTTGCTGCAGTCAGGCTTTGTGAGGCACTCAGTCTGCAGCATTATGGAATGTAAAGCCAGAAATCCCCAAAGCTTTGCTCATTTGCACAGAGCGATTGGGTCCAAGATAGTTGTTGGAAGGAACCCCACTGGCCCCTTCCTGTCCCCATCCAGTGCAGGGCAGTTGGTGAATTTCAGTTCCTGAAAATATATCTTTTATAAGCATTGAATTCTGGTTGGACCTTATTTTACTGTTCATATGGTAATATATGGTGATCACATTTCAAAGCTACTGCAAACGTGTGTAGAGCTAATTTGATGAAATATTGAAGAGGCAACGCATATTATGACTCTCATAAAAACAGAATAGTTTTCTTTTTTTTTTTTGTTTTATATGCAGTCCAGTGCATTTACATTCAAAATGACCGATTTTATCTGTATGACAGTGTAATCAAAAAACTTAAAGTACTTTGAGTGTTACTGTGACAAAAGTAATAATAGTAAAAAAGAAAAAACTAATGAAAGTCAGAATTAGGTAAAAAGGCCCAGGATGACAATGACTGGAACTTGATTGTCTCTTTTGATTGTCAGCTTTGTATTATGTGGTAGGGACTTAACTCTCCAGCTAAAAAAAGATGGGTCTTATGTGTTGTACCTGTGAATCAGTTTTTGCATTTTATTTGCAATGGCCCCCAGTTTTAGCTGTCCAAATCCTTTTGGCTCTGTAGGATTTTGATTTGCTCTTGTTCTGCACCAGTGCAGTACAAGAAAAAAAATCCTTGTCATTTTTACACAGGATGTGTTTTGCAGAGAACAGTTGGAACCATGTTTGGAGGTCCTGGTTCACTGTTCATCCAACCAAGCGAAGAGTCAGCCATGTTCTTGTTTAACTAAGAATGACTCACGCACGCCTCAGAGTCCTTGGCAAACCCACTTGGGCATGTGTCACAAAGCCAAATGACTCTTGACTAGAGAGGGAGAAGAGAATTAGAGGAGAGGTCCACACATGGCACTCAGATGCTGGTTGAATTTGGCAGCAGCCAGGTTCACTCATCATCTTGGCTCAGACAAGAACTTACAGAAACCTCTTCTGAAATTTTCCTTGCAGCTATAATTGCCATTTGCACAGCACTGCATCACATTTTTGCTTTGTGAATATTCAGAGCCTACAAACTCTGTGATAAATGTCATGGTTGCATATATGCACATCAGTGGAAATGCTATTTATTTTTTGTTTCTAGAGCTCTGAGAGTGCTTGATTATTTAGCAGCTTACGTATCACTTATTCCATACATACATTTCTGGACAGTAGCACAACTTATACATCATAGCAATATTCTGACAGTGCAGATGCAAACTCTAACACCATGTGGATTCAGTACAATAGTCAGTACAATAGTCAGTACAAGTGCACTGGTGTTGTTTGTGATTTTTGTCTTTATGAGTCTAAAAGCTGTGTACACTATGAATGTTAAATGTTTATTGGCACTGCCTGCGATTTGTGATGTTGAAGCTGACCATATTAGTCTCATTCTCACGATTATAAGCCAGATGGATTTTATGGACGATGTCCACCACCTCATTAACTCACTGTGCTCTGGTGGAGCTGTCTGCTTTTGGTACTGCAACTGGTCACTAGTTTCTGCAGGTTCTCCATCAGTTCATTACAATTACTGTTCTCCTGTGAAATCATGTATAATAATTAAATAGACCAGATGTAGGCGATATCCTGCCAGTGCTACACAGAATAAGGGCCCTTCGCTTTTTATCTAGATTATTATTTGACAATGTTAGAGGCTTTACTATTACTATTACTACTACTATCCCACCAAGAGTAAATTTGTGATAATACAATTCATCATCATTTAAATTTATTTAAGATATTAAACATCTTTACAAAGCACTGACTACTTGCAGCTTTAATGCAGAAATACAAGAACTGATTAAACTAAAATATTGCTTGAAACGTTTGTAATTGAAGCCAGCGGGTATAGCAGCAACACAGTTCTTATCAAGCAGTCAGCATGATTTACTATGTGGAATCAATGAAACTGGATGGATAGTCGTCTAATTGAAACTCAGAACAATTCAGCTTTGCCATGATTGACAGTATTGTAGCAATGCCGTTGTGTATAAACCTTCTGGAAAGACCCATGAGCTCTCACAGGGGGTGTCAAACATCTGAGGGGCCTGGCTCAGTGGGTATATGGTTGCTTCTCAGTGTCACTGTTGTCCAAGCACTTCAACTTACTCATCTGACAGTAGACCTTTGCTAGGGTTACCAGTTGGGATGTAATAATACCATAAACTCATGGTGCAATAACACCTCAATTAAAAAGTCCATGATTTGATATTTATTGTGATACGAAAAACAGAAAAATGCCTTTTATTCATAAGTCATGTGTACAGTGTTTTTTTATTCATATATACAGTGCTTAACAAATTTATTAGACCACCACCCAAAGCAAGGTTTATGCCACAGCTGCCCTAAATTTAACAGCATTTTTTATGTTTCTGTAATGGTTAATACACCAATATGTAGAAGCACTTAAATCGAAATGATATTTTTAATGCTAAAATATAATTATCATCGTTATCCATGAATTTTCAAATTTACTGATTTACAAAAAACTGAAAAAATAGTAAAGCACATTATTATTTCTTGATTAATATGTCAAATTATAGTTATTTACCTGCATTCCTGAACAGAAAAAATAGTTTTAGTGGTTGAATGTTACGCTTGATTAGCCAAGTGTGCTGGCTAAAATTTGGGTATAAAAAGGTGAATTCAGTTTGAAATTCCTCATTCCTGTTCAAAATGGTAAAACATAGAGAGCTCACTGAAAATGAGAGTCCACTAAAGCACTTCATGATGCTGGATGGTCTCTGAGACAAATAGGGAAAGACATAAACTGTTCTCACTGTGTGGTCAAGTATGCTTTGGAGTCAATTGCCGAGATGGGTACTTACAAAATGTGCCAAGGAAGAGGCAGGAAATGAAAGTTAACTGAAGCAGATGTCAGACACCTCAAGATTTTAAGTGCTAGAGACAGAAGGAAGACCAGTGCTGATCTTCAGGCAGAGATGAATGCTTCTAGATCAGAGTCTGAGAAAGTCTCCAGAATGACCATAAGCAGACGACTGATGGAACAAGGCTTAAAGGGAAGAATAGCTGCTAAGAAGCCATTATTGAGGCCTGCAAACATCCAGAAATGCCTCAGATTTGCCAGGGAGCACAAACACTGGACTGTTGATGACTGGAAGAAGGTACTCTGGACAGATGAGTCCAAGTCTGAACTCTTCGGTCAGCATCGTTATGTTTATGTCCGCAGAAAAGCTGGAGAACTTTTTGATGCCACAACATCTTAGTGCATCATGGAATCCCTTCAGGACTGAATCTGATTGGGCGTGGGTTCATATACCAATAAGACAATGACCCCAAGCATACTTCAAAGCTGTGCAGAAACTGTTTGACAAAAAGAAAGGAATCTGGAGTACTGGAACTGATGGACTGGCCAAGTCAAAGTCCGGATTTGAATCCTGTTGAACAAATATGGGATTTAGTAGATTCAAAGATTGATCGCACAAAAGTTTAATCCAAAGCAAGTCTGTGGGAACAGCTGGAACTCAGTAACAAAAGAGACTGTCGCAAAAGTACATAAAAACAATGCCAGCAAGAATGCAAGCTGTTATCAGGGCCAAAGGAGGCCATACAAAATATGAAGTTTTTTGGTTATGTGTGAAAAGGACTATTTAGTCGTTTCAGTTTGTTATTTGCCAGATAAATGACAATAACATTTTTAGTTTTAAACAAGTTTTTGAAAGATTTCTAAAATATTTATGTTTTATCATTTTTATGACAGGTAGTCTAAAAGATTTGTTAAGCACTGTGTGTGTGTGTGTGTGTGTGTGTGTGTGTATATATATATATATATATTAGTTTTTCCTTTTAACTTAAATGCTTCTGCTTTCCCTCTTTAATAATATAAAAATAGCCAGCCATGACCTAAGCATATGCAAACAATTGCCATGAATTGTCTTTGGCAATGAGTGATTGAACCATGTACAATTTCAAAACAAAACCAACGCAGCAGTCAGAAGCAGTCCTTTTACAAAATAAAATAAAAGGTAGCGCTCAAGCATGTCAAGAAAGCTGTTCCATTGAGTGACCACGACCATGATCAGTTACTGGCAGGTTTAATAGTCTCTGTTTGGTGGTCAGCACAGCTGTGAACTCCGGTGAAAAAATGCTGCTATATGCCTCACTGTTAAGTTTTGGCTGAATTTACAGGACCCAAAGTGTCAGGCACAAATGAGGCAGGAGGCGGGAAAACTGTATTTTAATGAATAAAAGATAACACTTTATTTATCACGCACAGGGGAAATTTAGTCATTACAGCCAGCAAGTATTACAAAGAGCAAGCACATTGCCATAAAGAAGTCAAAATAAAAAAGTGTACAGGATACAGAATAGAAACACAACTATGTATATGAACATTTGTACAGATTACTAAAAAAAAAAAACAAAAACAAAAAAAGTAGATGCCATAAAAATCCTACTGTCATGAAAAAGGACTACTGCTCAAATTCCAGCAGTTGTGGACCAGGCACCTTAGCACAACAGGGAAAAAACAGGAAAGGGACAGACCAGAGCACAGAGGGGGGGAAGAGGAGGGGAGACTGCAGATATCCATACTCACTCCACTAAGCAGATGGCTGGCGTGGCCTATGTTCAAATCTGCTTGTGAAGCAAGATTTAAAGTGTGAGCAAAACACTTTATGTGTGGGGACAGGCTGGCCTTTCTCACCACCACATCCATACCTGTGCATTGTCTGTAACGACAGCAAAGCCATCTTTATGTCGAGCTCCACTCCAAGCCAGCAGATTCAAAACGTCAGCTTTGTTGAGTCCAGTGTGAGGCCACAGCTTGTGAAGTCCACCCATCTGTAGTTATTGAGATGCACTCTGCTTCTTTGAGGCTCTGTGCCACTTAAGCTTTTGTTTCTTGGTACAGAGCTGTCCAACATAGCCTTGATGGAATTGTATAATTTGGCTCCAGTATGTTTATTAACCTCTGAAATTCATCGTTGTTGACCACACCAAACAGCTTTCAGTGTTTTACTATATTTTCACCAATGTGTGTTATTTCTTCAGCTCTTGTAATGCTCCAGATGCTTCTTTTAGGCTCCTTTGGCCTGGCAGAAGCCTTTTTCTTATAGTATATTGTTGTTGTGATTTGAGCTTTTCTGGGTGATGTGCCAAATGGCTTCTCATGATCTGTTTCCTGTAGTGTAGTTGACCGTCGTCCAGCAGTACTAGTAAATTGTTTTGCGTTCGTCAGGTTCCTTTTTGCCTTTGTTAATTCTTGAAACAGGAAAACCAAAATGCATCAGCCCTACAAGTCTCTAAAACTCTTTTTCGTTATTGGCACGTTACTCTGTAATTTTCTCATTGGGTTTATTTTGATTAGGGAATCTCTTTTCTTGACTACTATGATTGAGCCCTCTACTGTTCAAACAAAAGCAATACAATTTTCAATGATGAGAGATATTAAATAACCATGTAATGTCATGGTAGATAACGTCACAGTCCCGCAACGGCATTGAGCCATATCTTTATTGCGATTTTGCAAGAGTCGATATTTTGTTACATCCCCAGTTACAAAGTAATGTGGGCTTTGGGCAAAAAATTATTTTAAATCTCAAAATGTATTTTGATGATTTTTTGACGATTTTGTCAGACGACACTGCAATTATGAATTAAGGATTTTATCATCACAGCTCAGCTGCTTGGAAATGACTGCTGGTTAATGTGTAGTGGTTATTTCATACTCACTCAGCTGTCTAGCAGCAGAAAGAGAACAATGAATTTGGCTGCATGAAAGCACAGCACAGCACAGGTGACCACAGAGAGCAGCAGGAGACCGAACAGAGGTGTAAACGAACTATCACTCCGCAGAGTAATCCACCCAGCTCTATACCTAATAATAAATATAGCTGGAAGCAGCTATTGTGGGTTCAAGCCCTTTCGTGCCTAGCAGAAGGAAGAAGCTCAATTGGCCAAAATTAATGCCGCAAGCGTCACTGAGCAGATGTTAACTCAAGATGGCAGTGCATGCACAAATGCGAGGCTCAGCGTCTCACTAGAATTTGTGATATAGTTATTATTTTTTGACTGGTTTCGAGCCTGTTCACTCATTACAGCTTTGCGAACACGTCCTACACCAGTCAGCAACTTTTGGATTTAAGATTTTGATGCACAAGCAGTGTATTCAACAGATTGCAGCTCCCCCAAGAGATCTCCAGGACCGCTACGCCGACCGGAAGCGACCGTCGGCAGTGTCAAGATCGTAAACAAAGGATAGCGGAGGTCTACGGACTAAGCTACGGCTAATCCCGCACCGGCTACCGCTACCCAGTATCTTCCTCACCAATGTTTGGTATTTGGCGAACAAAATAGACGAGCTATGACTCACATCATCACAGAGGATGTTTATGGACTGCAACATCATGATTTTCACTGAAACGTGGCTTAACAACAGCACCCCAGACAACGTGATAGAGCTGCAGGGATGCCGCATCTTCAGAGTGGACAGAATGGTAGAGCATTCCGGTAAAATCTCCAAAACTTGGAGTAGAGACTCTGTTATCACTGGGAGCCACTGTTCTGATAGTCTGGAATATCTGATGATCAAGTGCAGGCCTTTTCATCTGCCTAGAGAGTTCACATCCACTTTGATAACTGCAGCTTATGTCCCCCCCGGATGCCAATGCTAAACTAGCAATGAAAGAACTGTATGCTGCTATCCACAAACAACAAACTACACACCCTGATGGAGCCTTTCTTGTTGCTGGAGACTTCAACCACTCCAACCTGAGGACTGTTCTCCCCAAATTTCACCAAAATGTCTCCTGCCCCACCAGAGGAGACAAAACCATGGACCATGTTTCTACAAACATTCCTGAGGCTTACAAAGCCACCCCCTCCCCCACCTGGGACAGTCTGATCACCTGTCATTGTTCCTACTCTCCAAGTATACACCACTCATCAGACGTGTTTCCCCGGCTAGAAGCTTTGGATGAACTGTAAGGTTTGCCTCCTACTAAAGGAACGTGACGCTGCCTTTGATCTGGCAATGCAGTGGCCTACAGTTCATCCAGAGCTAACCTGAAGAGGGGCATCAGGGAAGCTAAACACGCTCACAAGCTACAGATTGAGGAGGACTTTCCACAACAACGCAGACCCCCACCGCATGTGGCAGGGCATCCAGGCCATCACAGATTATCAGCCAAAAAAGACAGCCCCTCCAACCAGCAATGCCTCCCTCCCTGACAATCTCAACAACTTCTACACTCGCTTTGTCAGGGACAGCCAATCAGCCACCAAAATTGCTCCCCACCCAGATGAACATCCCCTCAGGCTCTCCACCTACAATGTGTGTTCTGTACTCAGCAGGGTGAACGTCCTTAAGGCTGCTGGCCCTGACGGCACACGCGGTCGCATGCTCAAGGCCTGTGCAGAACAGCTGGCTGGTGTCTTCACTGTCATCTTCAACCTGTCGCTGGCCGATGCAGCAGTCCCCACGTGCCTCAAGACCACCACCATTGTACTGGTACCGAAGCAGTCAGCTTCAGTGGGCCTTAATGACTTCCGCCCCATCGCACCCACCCTCTTCATCACCAAGCGCTGTGAGAGGCTGGTCTTGGCCCATCTCATATGCTGTCTTCCCCCTACACTGGACCCCCATCAGTTTGCCTACCGACCAAACAGGTCGAGGGAGGATGCCATCTCCACGGCACTGTACTCCACCCTGACGCACCTGGACAACAACACCTATGCGAAGATGCTGTTGATTGACTTCAGCTCAGCATTCAACACAGTCATCCCCTCCAAACTGGTCAACAAACTCAGTGACCTTGGCATCAGCACCTCCCTCTGCAACTGAACCCTGGACTTCCTAACCAACAGACCCCAGTCTGTTAGGTTAGACAACCACATCTCCCCCACCCTGACCCTGAACACCGGCGTCTCACAGGGCTGTGTGCTGAGCACTCTCCTCTACTCCGTGCATGGCTCCAACTCCATCATTAAGTTTGCAGTGGACACCACAGTGATAGGCCTGATCAACTGATCAACCTGATCTACAGGGATGAGGTTGCTGGTGATGTGGTGTGCCGACAACAACCTGACCCTCAACACCAAGAAGACCAAGGAGCTCATCGTGGACTACAGGAAAACCAAAAGCTGCAGTCACACCCCCATTCACATCGACAGGGCTGAGGACCTCTCCTGGACCCTCAACTCCTCAACCTGGCTCATCAAATCCTAGTCAACTTCTGCCGCTGCACCATTGATAGCATCCTGACTAACTGCATCTCAGTATGATATGGCAGCTGCACAGCCTCCGAGCGGAAAGGCCCTGCAACGAGTGGTGAAAACCGCCCAGTACATCACTGGTGCCCAGCTAACTGCCACAAACACGTAAAGGAATCATGGTGTTCATGTATTTCTCTTAATGACAGTAGTCAGTATAACAACTGAACTGTACATTGAACTAAATATCTGAACAACTGAACAAATTATCAGAGAAAAAAGAAAAACACAGGAAGCAATTATCCACAAAGTGGATAATTGTCACCCTCTGTCTGGTGGGAGTGTGCCCCCATAATATAATGGTAGGGGAAACACCGCAGAATATCGATTCATATTTGATCAGCACTGCCTAGTTTGACAGTTTGATCAAAGTTCGATGGCTGTCTTCCTCTGATCTTCACTTCTGCACTCTTTGTATCTGGAGGCAGGCATAGTACGACAGCCCTGTAGCACGTGTTGTTCATTTGCATACACTGCCCACACTACACTGTAAAAAATTTAACTGTAAATTTACAGTAATTTACTGGCAGCAGAGTAACCAGCTAATTGCTATAAATTTACAGCAGTATTACTGTAAATATCATTTACAAAATAGTACTGTAATTTTAATTACAGTACTTTTCTGTGATTTTCATTTCAATTTACAGCAATTCCATGTTAATATCTCGTATTACTGTAATTTTTATTACAGTCTATTCAGTGATTTTCATTTCCATTTACAGCCCTGTCTTGTAAATTTAATTCACAGTATTTGGCTTTCAATATAGCAATCTAATGGCAGCACTACATTTGATCTAGCTACTTAAAAACAGAGCAAATGCAATTTAGTATAAAACATTTTATTTGACTGACCAAACATTTTTTTGAACAGACAATGTTCTAGCATTTTAGAACAAATGCAAAAGTGGATTTCACTGTAAATGTCTTCTCACACAATCTAAATGGGCAAGTAACCATTGCACCCTCTGTGATATGAGTCTTCAAATGCCTGAAAAAACTACTCAAACCATCACACTGGACATCACAAAAATCAACATGACATATTAAACTTATGTCAGAACACACACTTTGTCCTTTTTCTTTCTGTCTGTGATGTCTATAAACATGGGACTTCAAAACCGTAACCTGTTTGAAAGCACTCTTACAATCAGGAAAACCACATTTGTAAAGAGAGTTTGCAATGTTTCTGTGGAGTTTTATGTGCCTTAAAAATCCTGGAATATCATTGCTTACATGTGCACAAAACTGGCAGTGGAACATGTTGGTAAGATGTTTAATCTTGTCAATTAATCAAGATGTTTAAGCACTCAAGAAAAACCAAAACAGGAGCTTGTTTCCTTATCACAGAAAAAGTGCACTACACAGTGCACTTGTCATTGTGAGTGAGTGATGACCACAATGTCAGTACCATGTGTACTCACTCTGCCTCTAAAGTAGAGTCTGACACACTGAAACTGATGGGATGTTGGTGAACTTGCGCTCTCTGTTTGAAGTGTCTTGGATAGCTGCTCACACAGGATCCACTAGGCTCTGTGGGAAGACACAAACACAGAGGATAAAAACTTGACCAACATCACAGGACATTTACATAAGATTGAACAACACTGAACTGCAGTGTGTGTGTACTTACAGTCACTCAAAACACCACAGGCATTACATCCTGGGGAAAAAAGGAACATGTTAATGAATGATCTGACAAAATCCAAAGATACCTAACCCCACTGAAATACATTGAAACAAGCTATCCGTGGGTTTCATGTGACGTCACACAGTAGTCGCGGCACCATCTTTAGGACCAAACGTCAACCTGTTGCCTATATTCTGTATATATGTTGTATCAATACGCAGTCTCATCTTCATGCACTGTAACCCAGGGGTGTGCTGGGGTGACACTGAGGCTTTGTGAATGCTTCACCTGCAAGGTGCGACACGAATAATAAATAATAGGTTCACTAGCTCACAACATATGGTTTAAAATATTATGTTGACATTACTGATGCAACTTAGTCGGCTAAACTAAGTTTCATTTGTCAGTTTTCTGACATGACTAGTTGCAGTCAGACTCAAACCCCACTTCTTTCCACAAAAAGGGAGATAACGGCAGCAAATCTACTCTTTATTTTGAGAGTAAATTGCCTCACAATAGGAATTTCATCTCCTATTTGGTTGTTAACTGTTGTATGATTGATCACAGAATTATTTTACTTTAGGGGTCGTTATTAGCAGTTCAATCAGTAACTTCATGCAAACGGGGCTAGGAGAAAACAATACACTTTGGTGTCATATCGCTTGATTAACAAACTGCCACTGAACCTTCCTGTGATGGAGAAACGTTTTTTCTCGTCCAGATTAAACACTTTCAGATCATTAACCATCCTGAGGTGGCGTACCGGAAGGCCTCAGTGCTCTTGAATGTCTTGAGGGACTCCCCGCTGTACAGAGAAGGATTGTGGACTAGATAGATGTAAATGAAAGCGTCAACTTCGGCAAAACTCCCGCAGATGTGAGCGGAGTTAGCAGATCACTGCTGACAGGTACTGTGGAGGCACAGCTCAGCGGTCCTAAAGATGGCCGCCACAACAAAAATGTCTCATGACTGAAACCCATAGATATGGGTGCCGGTCATGCCTTTGCTTTGTACCGGATCAGTATAACGGTGTTACAGTATAACGAGACGTGACGTGAATGAAGCGTCGAAGCCACTAGAAAGTCTGTCGCGAGCGTAAAAGCGTTAGCATAAAGCGGGAAGTCGTTCATTCGGGAATGCTTCCTGCATTCCCGAATGAACGTAGCATAAGGCTCGCCTTTATGCTGGCTGTTATCAACATTAGTCTGGTTCTGACCTGAATTGAATCTTTATTCGAGCAAGGAAGTGTCTCTGTCGGAGGTAGAGCCAGGTTGGAGACCGAACGCCGAAGCAAAGGTGAGGAGGGAAATGCGTTCCTTGAGACTGGATTGGCTACACAGCTTTCAGCAGCTGTGACGTTGCAATTCATACAGCATTCTGCTGTGGATTCAAATATCGGCGCGGGTTGTCCACACAAGGCTCCCAGAATGCAATTTTCCTTGCAGCAAGTTGCCGTATTCCACAGAAACGGGAGTGGGCTGTAGAATTTCACCGTAAATATACAGCAATCGTTAACAGTGTATAATGATACAAAGCTGGTTGAAAACTGGCAAAGTTTCCCTTTAGGAAGTTTCCCTTTAGGAAGACAACTTTCTGTCTTCTAACTTTTTTCGCTAAACACATAAATTAAACATTTATATAAATAAATGATACAGGTCAGCTGCTGTCAATGACCTGTATTTATGCTGATTTTGTCAGACAAGGTCCCAACCATGAAATAATGATTTGATCAGCTGGACTGTCTGCCCCAGTCCTCACCAGATGTTGGCAGTGATGCACAGTTTTGCTGTTAAAGTGAAAAGAGGATAAATAAGAGGAGATTTAGCCCTTTTCATGTTGTTCAGGTGTATAAAGGTCTCAAGAATTACATGGAAATGCTAATGTGGACAGAAATGATTTTCACATGAATACACTGTTTTAAAATTTAGACTGCTATATGTAAATATTGTCTGACTAGAGTTGCTGGCGTATTAAATATTTATAGTAACACACTGAATAAGTACAGCAATTGTCCTGTGAGGGGTGAGAGCCACTGTGTCCCAAAATTTCCTCAGTGCACTCCCTGGACCTACAGTTCTCTCAGACACGGTTAGCTGAAAACACTGTGGGCAGATTGTCAGCATTGTCTAGTCTAAATAGGTCAGTCTAATTATCTTTCGAGAAACGTAAGGCTTGAGTTCAGTGTATGCCAAAAGCTGCAGTGCAAAAAAGGGACTCAATGGTAAAATTGTTCATTCATTCTCTTGAAATGTACAATACAAAGGTCTGCGAAAGAATAAATCTTAAAAGTCAGTTTCCTTGTTGGCTCTGGTCTTGTCAGCATGACATATTCAATTATGGGCCTACTGAGCCATCATGTGTGTCTAAATGACAAATTTCTATTGTCAAAATAATCTAAAATCATATTTTGTTCTGCCCTCAATGTGTTAATGGCTCCTTCATTACTGAGCCAGGGAAAGTGTTCAGGCTTTTTGTTTAGGCAGCCCCTTTGCAGGGTTATTGGCCTTACTGTTTTATTGTTCCCTCTGGAGCAATTCCATCAAAACACATTGATGGGACTTAACAGACTTTTTTAACAAGTCCCCAAACAAATATCATTAAATGCTCAGGAGTCTGTACTCATTTTTTTGTGACAACATCACAGTGGTCTCTGGTGGCTCAGTGAACTATTTGCTGATGAATGTCTCACAGATGCCTTGTTTACCAAATGTCCTCCTTGCTTCCTGTGTTTTTCTCTTTGTGGCTAATTCTCCTCTGCTGCTTTTCTCCCTTGATGATAAACAAAGCAGCTTTATAGACCATCTTGTTCCTCTGACAAAGTGTAGTCATTACTTCCTGCTTAATTGCGGTAAAGGAATTATGGATTTTTGCTTTCATGATTCAAAAAAAGCAATAAAATAGGGGAATTATTACTTCAAGTAAGCAAATTATCTACCAACAGAACAGGACAGTTTCACCTACCAAAAGTTTTAAAACAAGTGGATACAAGGATACAAAGAAATTATAACTTCGAAATAGCAGTTGTACTTGTTTGCTGATCAAATAGCTTTATACTTCTAGAAATTCTCATTTCAGGCATCAAATTGCTCAGAACCAGAAATAAAATGTCAGTAATGTATTATAATATCTTATTAAGAAAATTAAGGACAAAAATGCTTGAAACAAGTGAAATGCTCCGACATAAAACTGTTTGGTAAGAAGATATATTTTTTGTCAGACAAAAAAAAACAAGTTCATATTGCCTTCATTAAAAATATTTCACTTTACTTAGATTTTGCTTCTTGCAGTGTGCCACAGGAGCATTGGTGTTAGTGTAGATCTCATGAAGTTAAAACAGCCGTATTGCTTTGAATAGGGATTAAGTGCGATTAGTGTCAGTGTGTTTATGAAATAAACAACTGTCTCTAGGTTATGATTTTCAGGATCAGGTTTTGGCACACAAGGTTTCTATTAACAGACGTGCTGACAAAATGATCACTCAGATGAGAACACGTTTTGGAGTGCCAGTGCTGGTACTTATTAGACTCATTCACTGTAAGCCTCAGAGTGGGAAACATTGGTGCAGATGTCATCAGCTCCAGTAATTCCAGGACGTTCTGGTCAGCTGAGCCTCTCTTTATCTTCCATCAACAGCTGATTCTTTAAACACACCCTGCTGCCAAAGACAACACTGTGCTTGACCTTATTTAGCCTTCTCTACAAAGAAACATCTTTGCCATGAAAGTGAGACTCAAACACACACCGTGCCAAAATAGCATAGCCACAAGCCAGGGCAAATGGTCATGGTAATATCTCTTAATCAATTAATTAATATCAATTTTAGACAGGTCAAGTTTAGACTTTGGACCTCTCTCAGCAGAAATCAGAACATTTGATTTTAATGACCTAAAATGGGTGCTGCATGAACCAGCATTTAGCTGCCTTGCCCTGCCTTCATCCCTCAGAGCTGGAGGCATTTAAGTAGGACAACCCCTGCCTCAGCATGTCAGGGCAGTGCATTGTGCAGTCTGCCTGGAGAGAAGTGTTTTCCTAAGTGTGCTGTACCTGTTCACAAAGATGTGCTCCCTGCTCTTCACCTCTCTCTCCTTTTAAAGTGTTTTTGATGGCTCATTTTCTTAGTGCTCTAAATGCAGCCAACCTGCTGTTGCAAAGATCTCTTGATTCAACTTTCTGATTGTGGGGGTTTAAGGTCAAAGCTAGCCATAGTTCAGAAGTTGTTGATTAATTGAAAATTGTGATAAGTAATGCTCCAGTTTTATGTGGAAGTGTTATCTTGAGATTAAGAACTTAATGAAGTTTCTCACATACTGAAGGTGCTGCCAGAAACAACAATATCACTGTAGCCAAAGGACGTTCCACACAAAGAATGTTCAGTTACAGAAAAGCTAAGTGAATTCTTGCACTAGTTCACAGCCTATATGAAAGGAAGTCAGCATATGAAAAAGTTGGGCTCCCACTGATCGAATCCATATGTGAGGGATTTCACAGAGCAAATGACCCATAAACATTTCACTGGCTATGAAATCAGTTGATTTTATTATTTGGCCCACATTCTCACAGTAATGTAAGAAAGCAGAAACTCAGGAATGTATTGCTTCATGCTGTGTTGTCTGTTGTGCATAAATGGAAAGAGACAGGATGAATACTAAGTTAATGAACAAATAAGCATCTAAATTAAATATGTATGATTTAGATGGGTATCATAGCATGAAAACTTGTCTCAGGCATTATTTAACAGAAAGGGAGCAAAGTTAATGCCTTTTTTCTTTTCCTCCTTACTGATAAGAATTCTCATCACTCTGGCATCTTGGTAGTCAGTGAAGTTACTTATATCTCTGTGGCCCAGTCTCAGAGTATTTACTTTCTATGAATGGCAGAATTTTTCTTGTAAAAATACATTTAGCAAAGGGCTATGTTGAAGATCAGATGACTTTGGGCCTAAGTTTTACAAACATAACATCACTGTTCAGATGAAATGCTCCAATTTCACATAACTTGTAATGTTGTGACTGGTAATGCCACATGGGGTTAAGAGTGATTTTGCCTTCACAGGGCTAACTGGAGTATTAGAGTTTGTAACTTGTCACTTCCACGGCACTCCAAATCATTTGTTGTCAGACCAAGACTGATTAGTGTCATGTAAAGCTATATTGTCATCATTACACAGCCTCTTTAAATTAGGAATTTGAAGGATAAAGATACTCAAATCTGCTGAGTGCTGTGACTAGCCTTGTGATTGTCATCCTTGGGGCAAATGTTATTAAATCTGCCCTCCATGATTAAAGCTTGACAAAGACATTCTTCTGAGGTGAGTAATGTGTCAAACTATCCTTCAGGATTGTTTCATGAAGGGTCTGCTCTGGACTACAGTTCATGTGGAAGTTTATTGCCTACTTTCTACATGTTAAGGAATCTTCCAAGTTATAACTATTGAATTTATGTCCAGCTTTTCTCTACAATGTACTTAATGATATACTTTCCTTAACACAGATAATTTCCTTCTTTTCTACAGAGATCTGAGGTTCAACAAAATCAAGGATTTACTGCCGGGTTCCTTTAGACGATTAAAGAACCTCAACACACTGTAAGTCTTTGTCCCCGCTCTGCATGCATGGTTGTCAATTGTGGAAGACATATGGTATAATCTCTTTTTTGGTATGGGATTGTTTCTTAATACTAATAACATCCTGTTGGTAACAAAATTCAATACCTCTGGAACACTAGTATTGAAAATGAATCAAGCCCATTTCCTTAGACTTTCCTACATTTCCCTAGAAAGTCCTGTTTGTATCACACACAGGCAAATTCTTGTTCTGCTCGGCTGTGGTTTCACACATGTAGGTCAGCTTGTAATCTGTGAGGAATTTATTTTTCCACTTCCACCCACAGGGTTTTTTATCACATGTCCAGCCTGCTAGCTGGTGCATAGCTAACCTAATAAAGCAGAAATGTTCCAAATTTTTGTATTTTTCATTGGCAGCATATTAGTTTAGCAACTCTCTCAAAATTTTTAAGAAACGTGTGCATGCTCCATTTTATGTAGTCTTATCAGTATCTTAATAGGCTACAATTTAGACTACTCAGCTGTTTGTTAGAAGAAATTAAACACACCTCACCTAATTCACTTATTTGCAAACGTTATTGAGATGCTTTCACATCCATGTCCATTGTGCATGCTGAGGAGTAAGGTGTGAATATGCAAAAATCATAGTAACAGCACTTTTAGCAGGCAGTGTTAAAAGTGAAGGTGTGAAGATGCAGTTATTTATCCATGATAGTTAATAAACAAGAGCTTGTGAACAGGGCATGGATATAGTGGCTTCAACTTAGATAAGACTTTTGATCCCACACTGGGGAAATTAAGTCGTTACAACCAGCAAGTGTTACAAAAAGTAAAACAGTGATTTAGTTTCAAAGTTAATAGAAGTGCCTTAAAGCTGGAGAAAAGCCCAGCCAGCCAGCCATGTCGCCAGCCGGACTGTTAAGGGCTTTATATCCTGAACAGCTGTTCATGGTTTCAGGCTGCATTTGCACAGAATGAACAATAATACATCCTGTAGTCTATGGGTCTCGGAATTACAGCGATATTTCTAGTTTTACTGTTGTACAGACAGAAATGTCTGTTATTTCCAATGAGGGGGAGAGCCCTTTGTGTTCTCTAAAGTTAGCCTATGGCAAAGTGTCAGAACTACAATGACACTACAATCAGAAGATTGTAGTTTTTTTATGTTTGTTCTCTACAAGAAATGCATATAAAATGTTATGTTTTCTGAGACACTACACAAAAGAGGGGACAGATGATGACAAACCATCACCACCATAGAAATTACAGCTCAAATTTTAGCCCTTGTGATTTCAAACTTCAGAACTAATTTGAACTGTGTGAGCAAACTGACCAGATGACTTTAATTTTGTTGTGCCAGTTTTCTTTACTGTATTTCTCCTGTATAAGAGATCAGGGGTCAACTGATGCAAGAAACTGTTAATCACATGATACATCATTGTCTTGATAAAGACATGGCATATTCTTCTTAGAATTAAGAACAGACTCACTGTCAACCGTATAACCACAAAATAAGAACTGATTTCATTTCTTCACAGCCTCCTCAACAACAATCATATACGAAGGATTCCTAGGGGGGCATTTGAAGACCTGGAAAACCTCAAATATCTGTAAGTCAGTTTTGTTCTGCTTTTGAGGTCAAGTGATAGATCTTGAGACAATTTGGCAGTGTCTTTGTTCTGTCAGTTTTAAGGATAATAAAAGGATAATCTTCGTTCAGTCATCAGAAGAGGGAGCATGTTGAAACGTCGTACATTTTTGTAGCAAGAAAAAGGGTATTGCCTGTTAAAGTGGAAGACAGCTGATGTTGCGAGATTGCTCAGTCAGTGAAAATGTATCAATACACTGTAATGAAAATGCATCAATGAAAAGCTTAGCTTAGTCTTAGGAGCCTGTTCTTGTGTGTCTAGAAATCTTGACCTGGAGGCAGAGTTGAGAACAGATAATTGAGGCATGAGCTACCTCAAGGTGTTTGTGGAAATACTAGTTTGGTCACTTTGTTACTTACATAGCTATGAAAACAGTGAAGGGTATATTTAATTTTCTTTGATTTTGTTTGTGTTTGGTGAGATGTTTTGCACATCCTGAGACTAAAGACGACACTGTTTTGTGTTGTCTCTCATGAGAGAAAGCTAGTTGTCTGCATAGGTCTGCTATTGGCTGATAAAGACAAAATGTTTTATCAGGAACTACTGGTAAAAGCTTGTGTGTCTGGGAAAGAAGTGGTGTTATGTACTGTTACATCACTGCCCAGACTGAACATGCACTGCACACTTACAAGATCACATACTGTAAATCAGCTCCACTCAGCAAGAGAGAGGGAAGAAGGGTTGAGTAGGAGGGATGTACAGGCTTTTCTTTTTTCAGTTTACTGACAAACATTCACTACATATGCCCATGCTCTTTATGCTATGATAACCAACCATTTTGATTAACCATTTTAATCACAGAGCCCCTATCACATTAAAGCAGAGTTGATCTAAAGCTAGGACCAAATGTTGTGATTAGGGTAAAGTTTCCCCCCACCTCTCTCTCTTCCTGCTGACTCTGTGTTCTATGGCTGGGGGCTAGATTGTATATCCCGGCTCACCTCTTAACTTCCTTTGGACCCCAGTAAAGTTGACTCCCTGTCATCTTTCATGTACTCCGAAACTAATGGCCTGGTGGTTGCCTATACAATGGCCCCCGTCTCTCTCTCCCACGACCACCTCCAAGTCAAACAGAGATCTACATGCCTCTTTGTTGGAACCTTTCTTTGTTTTTGTTTTTGTTTCTTTTTTTTTTTTTTTTTTATCAATTTCAATAATTCAGTTGTTTGTCAGTATTATATTATTAGTATTATAGGACTACAGATTATTTATATATACTTGAAAAGTTTCCTTTAGTACATACTTAATATGTATGTAAAACTTTTTTATTAGTCACTGATGATATAGATCATTTAAAGACCAGCAGCAGTAAAGGGAAATCCTCCCCGATATCAACAAGATGTGTTTTATTGTAAAAGGCAGACCAGTGTTTCACATTCATTGACAAAGTCATCAGGCTCCTGGCAGAGGAATTCTGGAAAGTGAAGCCAAAACTTGAAGTTAGTCTGCTGTTTACAAGGTAATGCAAAAATATATCTTGTTACTCAATTGTCAGTCAACAGATTATGCTTAATGATCCAATTTTCCATTACCATCATCTATTTACAGAATTAGTCTGCATGGAAATTTAATAATAGTAGTATTGGTTGTTTGCCAATGGTTTCTTTACATAAGATCAGCCGGAACATGTATGAAGGCACTGTCATTTCTCTGAATGTCACTTAGTTGTGTCTTTTAGCCCAACTCTCTTTTTCATTTATGTTACACATGATGAAGTTCTCATTTTTTTATATAAACCCTGTGTAAATCTTTTATGATGAGAAACCTCATAGCATAGACACGGACAGGCTATAGCACTGGGAAGGTTGTGCAATGATAAAAACAAGGTTTTTTTTTTTTTTCCCTACATCGTGTCACCTCTGCTGTAGGGAGATCATGATCTGTCTTCACGTTTCATCATAAGTGTAATGGTGGAAAGTGAAATATAGAGGTGGGAGATGAAACGCCAGACAGCCGTAAGCAGTTGTTTTTCTAGTATCACATTTCTTTAACATTGATGATGGAAGGAAAACATGCGCACATTAAGGGTATTTTTCAGGCTGCGTATTTCTTAGACCCACAGAGTTAAGACTTGACATACAAGGAATTAGTGCCATATATTGTTTGTCCAATGATGATAACTGATTCTTATCTGATACATGCACCATCTGAACAGCTATATGTACCTCCTTTTTCCTAAGGTGTTCAAATATCTAACTTTTAATTTTGTATTGCAGTATCTTATTTTAAGTCATAATGAGTTATGTTATGCTTTATGCTTCTTTGTGTTTAATCATGTGCAATATTACTTTATATTTCATTTCAATATCATTGCCAATACTGCTTTCTCTCTTTTAGGTTTTTTTTAGTTTACTTATTTTACTACATTTATCTTACTTTATTATTTTAATTGGGAACTGATTTCATGGCTTAGACTTTATATATATATTACCCTATTGGTTTTATTCTATGTTGCTGCATTTTTTGAGCAATTTCTGGCAGAATAATTTCCTTTGGGATTAATGAAGTATCTCATCTCATTGTTGTCCATATTGCCTTGATTACTGTGTGACACCAGGGATAGTTTTACTGAACATTCATTGGATGAAATGATCTGGAAAGTATTCAGTGACACACAGCAGTGTTTGCTGCTGTTTTTTGGAACATAGTGTATGTCCAATTTCTACTTAGTCAAGCACATCTGTAGCTCATGAGAAACATACTGTGTGGAAAAACTGTAGATGAGAGAACACTTGATGTAACTCCCAGTGCTCTACCTTTAGGTCAGAAATACATTCTCACCTGAAGTTGTAATTGTGCAGTGTGTCTGATTTTACATAAACCAAATGTTTGCGAGCTTGCAGAAAAGGTCCTCTATCCATAGCTACAACTAGTGATGTCCATGAAGCAGGGTAGTGTGACATATGCTTTCACTACATAAACTTATGTTTACAGAAAACATGCTTTACAAATAATTGCACAACATGCATATCTTTTTGAAAGAAAAGGCAACTAAACAATTGTTGATCAGATCTTTTCTACCTTCTCTCATAATAACCAGACAGAATTCAGATGATCCTGTGTGAGAGAGAGTGTGCGTGTGTGTGTGTTACTAATGTTACTGATTATCTCTCCTTTCAGCTATTTGTACAAGAATGAAATCCAATCAATTGACAGACAAGCATTTAAGGGGCTTGTCTCTCTTGAGCAACTGTAAGTGACCAACTTCCTCATCAACCTTTTCCTTTTGCTCGACATACTGCTCCTCCTCCCATCTACTCTGTACCCCCCCTTCTGAACATTTGCTATAAACAGCGTATGAAGCCTTGTAAGGTTTACATGGTAACTGTAAATGATGATGTACTATAAGTGATTTATAAGTCAATTCATATTATCTTATAGTGCTGGGCATGTCACTGATGTAATGATTTGTGACATGGCTGTGTAGGCCTTACACAGGTACCATGATAACTCTGATCATTACAGTGACACCCTTACCTCCATGTGCACCCCTCTTTCCATTTCTCCGCTGCAACCATGCATGCCATGTGTGCACCCACTTTTGTGTACTGCGCTGACCCTCTTTGACCCTTTTGCATGAGTCGCATATCTTGTGATAAGGACAACAGATATGCACCACCCCCATGCAAAGCTTAAAGCATGATATCCAGCATTGTGCTGCTAGTAGTGCTAGCAGTGTTGTGCTGAAGTCAGAGCTTCTGCTTTAGAGCTAAACTTGACTTGCATTGCGTCTATTCTGCTACTGCAAAAACCACTCATATGCCCTGATTTTCTCTAATTTGCTCAAAGCTTTAATTTGTTTGAAACCTTTAGTCCATTATGTTCAGTCTTTCTGATAAAATTCAACTGCTTCCTGTCCGTCTTGACACTCAGAAACTTGTAAGTGCTGTGCAGCTTTTACAAAAAAAAAAACCTTTGTTGTATCATCATACACTTGCATGTTTGATAAGAACACTTTAGCGATTGGCGATTGATGTAAAATGTGTTTTTAGAGTAGTAATGTTGTATCTGCAAGCACTGTTCGCAGAAAACTTGCCCGTAGTGTCTTGATAAGCCAGTGCATCAGTATTACAACTGGGGTTGCGAAGCGTCACTAAATTTCCAGAAAAACTGCCTTAGCCAAATAACTACAGACTTTCAGTCAAAACTTATGTCACCGGAGTGAATATATTTTAGATTTCTAATGTTATTATTTTTCGTACTTTATGATATTTCAGTTAACAAGCAGATAGTAGCCTCAAGTAGAGTACACAGTTCATACTTGTTAACGTCTTCTGCTAGCCGTTACCATGTGGGATGTAGCTTGGTTGAGCATGCAAATTGAGGAGTTTTAATTCATCTGTTTCCAATAATGCTTGTTAAATTGTCAATTGATTAATTAATCAACTAAATTGTTTATTCTTTTAATTTCTATTAGCAGGGGTTTCAATTATGTCAGCCTATGGTAAAATGTTTGTTTCTATCTGCATATGACATAATAAATATAGACCAGGCAAATAATCCCTACAGTTCCTTTTAATTGCCATTATGTCCTGTTATTTCACATTAATTCTTGTTAATTCCCATGCAAAGTTCCCTCCTCCAGTATTCCCGGAATTGTGCGGCCGTAATCACAACCAATATGGCTGCTATGCACTATTTTTCCAGAGCGAATTATTGCTTTCTGTACTCATGGAGGAGACTTGACTTACTGTACATCTCTGTAAACACATTAACGGAAAATAAATGGCTAATTCCACAAGTTAAACCAATTCCAACATCAGGCTGCACGTATGGCACCTGTTCTGAATTTTGCTACACTACTGCAAGGTTTTATATGTGGGTGACAAAGTTCTGAACCAAACTGCATACATTTTAATAGTTCTTCTACATCCCCACTGGGCAACAGATGCCAAAGCCTGAGGGCACATGCTTCTGTGGGAGGAATAAACAGCTACAAAGATCTATCAGGGAGTGCTGAAGCTAAATAGGAAGTCTTCTTAACTTTTTTACACAGTTAGACCATGGCTGATGGGGATCTTCTAACAGCAATACTGGATCACAAATAGTATAGGATGTGTACGAAAATAACTTGCGTGGAAAGCTGGGTCAACCTAGAGTGGGGATTAAAAGTAATTTACTGTTGGCTTCATAAAACCTTTCTGTCCTTTTCTTCTCTTTACTATGTCGTTTTTCTATTCTGGCCCCTCTACAAAGCATATTTTAGACAACACCCAAAGACATACTGTTGAATGTCCGGTACAGCTTGTAAAAGTAATGCTAAGAATCAACAGTTCAGATAACTAAAAACAATAAATAAAAAAGAATTTCCCTGTGCAGAATACATATAGAGGAATATTACATTTTATTTTACATCCTATGCCATTTTGGTCTCTGTCCAGTTTGCTGCTGCAGCTGCTTTGACTGCATTGACCCTTTATATTACCATTCAGTCATCAGTTGGATTTCATTTGCCTAACATTTATTTGTTAGTGTTTGCTTTGAATTATATTTTCTTAGCTCAGAGTCATTTTGGGAGCTTAATTTATGTTTGCATTCCATGGCATAATCATTGTACTTGCTTTTCACCTGTTGGCAATCTCATTTCAAATTCAGACTTCAGTCATTGATTTTCATACAATGTATATCAACTGTCTCACTGAATTCCTGATGTGCTAATTCCTCCAGTCTGTCTGCATTTATTCACAGCTGTATATATCTTTTTTCTAAAACAGTTATTTCAGTAATATGAATGAATGGACAGGTGTACAGGTATGACTGGGGGGCACCTCAGTGTTGTCATTTACCACCTCTTAGCGTCTGTAAGGAAAATTAAATTATATGTAGTCAGACAGGGAGCCCTCATTCAGTTTTACTGTGCTTTGTCTACACTTTGTTCTTTTCCAGGTACCTGCACTTCAACAATATTGAGTCTTTGGAACCAGAATCATTCACCCACCTACCAAAGCTGGAACGACTGTAAGTCCATCCCACCTGACCTTTCAAAGCCCAGGATTTCTACAGTGTACGCAGTTCACACAAAATCCTGAGGAAAAAAAAAAAAAAAAAAAAGCTTTCTAAGAATGAAAAGGCATTTTTCATCTTAAATTTCCTCACATAAATCAAGGCATTAATGGATCCACTGGTGTAGTTGGATTCAGCAGGACACTTGATAGAAACTAGAAAGAAATAACTAGCATGATGATGGAATTAAGTGTCAACTCAAGCAGGTCCAGACTTTGTTTAAAGTGACATTGGAATGACCTGCAGAATACAGCAAAATGTCAGCCATAAATCAGCACAGTCAAATGCCTCATAACAAGCTTTTTCCGCTCCCTGTTGGTTTGTTGTTGCTTCAAACAATAATACAGCAATGATGCCAGATTCTGGTTGACCCCTGACATATATTTAGTCCCCAAGGGGCTAATTTTGTTTGTCCTGTTCGAGTCCTGTGATTATGTGTATGTTCCTTTCACTTTGTAGTTTATTTGTTGAACTGACAACTCAGCAGTGGTTCAGCTGTTTAGCGGACCGATGTCAGGTAATATATTATAGTTTTTCTAATTATACTGCTTCCAGAAATATCCACATTGGCACAGCCAGTGAGAGAAAAAGAAACAAGGGGGAGCCGAGAGCACAACTTTTAGTCCTAGATTGAACTGGCTGAGAACACATCTTGACCTCATTAATTGCTGTCACAAATAGGAATGCCCCTCTCACCATGGTGTTCATCACAGATCACTGATCCTATACTGCATTAAAATTTGGTGGTAATATTGTAATGGGTTACTCCAACTCTGTAGAGCTAAACTCTAATTATCCTCATGCACTACTTCTACAGTGGTCCAGTGAAATCTGTAGAGGGTTGCCTTGTGCCTAGTCCACATGTACACAGATATTTTTCAAAATGTAGCTTTTACTATGCATTTTGGCCTTTCATCCACACACAAATACAGTTTTAGATAACTGAAAACTCTTTCCAGGCTGAAAATATTCAGAGTCTGTTTGCACTGATGACATGTGGACATGGACTGATTGGCCAATATGGCTTTCAGGTCAGGATTATATTGTCTCCTGTTGGCATGCTCATGACAGCACTTGTTTTTCTGCGTTTTTCATATGGATGGAGATTTTTTTTTTTGCTTTTTAAAACAGTGGTTGTGGAACGTGCTTTTGTTTGTTTGCTTGTTTTTTGTTTTGGTTTGTTTTTTTTTTTTTAGAAAAAAACCCACGTATGTGTGGACTAGGCACTAACGCAACAGCTTCTTATTAAATTTAGTTGTGATATTAATATTGTTGTCCCTGACCATAATGATACATAACCAATTGTTTTAGTAATGGAAAAGTTCATATGTTTTATCTTTTGTCAATGAGCACTCAATGAGCTGTGTTTTTAAGTGATTGAAAAATGTTTTACATATAACCTGTCAGTCCCTAGTGTAGTGCCTATGAACTTTTCTGACATTATGCAGATGTGATGTCGCCTCTGCTTCTAAAACTCCCCACCAGATGTCTGAGGGCTGAAAAAAGTCCTGCTAAATTCATTCATTGTCCCTGTTTATTGGCCAGTGGCTATCCAGTATATCCATGTTTCCCAGTCTCTGTAGAGGGTGAAAAGTAGAAGGGACATCTGCAAAAAATGGGGGAAGGGTAAATCAAGGAATTCCCAGATGCATACTCAGAGTGGTTTGTTGGGGAATATCTCCATGGTCACGCACAAAACAGTCATTTTGGTAAAGTGGCCAGAGAGCATATCTGTAGATCGGTTTCCTACAGGTAGTGATAGAGGTTAAAGAACTGCTTCAAAGATTATCTTTATTTATAAATATTTAAGAATGAACAGTTTTGGGGGGAACGTTTTTTTCAGAGTCATACATGAACAGACAAATATTGATGTGATTGATTAATTGATCTTTGGAGTCATCAAATTGAGCTGTATTTGCACTATATAGCTAGCTTTACCAATATGAAAACTGCTAAATAATCTTATAGATTCTCTCTCTCTCTCTCTCTCTCTCTCTCTCTCTCTCTCAGGTTTTTGCACAACAACAGAATCACTCAGCTAGTCCCTGGAACCTTCTCTCATCTTCAGGCCATGAAGCGATTGTGAGTTGGGGGGGGGGGGGGTGCATGTCTCTATTAGTTACTTTACTCCCATGACAGCCAGTATGAAGTACGGCCTGATTGTCCACTAAATACCATGTAACCACACTTCACTTTTCTCACGCTTCTTTGGCTGGTTTCCATCCCAAGGTTCACAGCCTAGTCCTCCCCATAGGGTTGCCATTCTCTGTTTGAGTCAGCTGCAGTTTCAGAGACTATGTAAGGCAAGGCAAAGCAACTTTATTTCTAAAGCACATTTCATATATAGATAGATAGATAGATAGATACTTTATTCATCCCCAAGGAAAATTCACAGATATTAGTATTGATAACAGTAGCACAAATTAAAAGCAGGTTTATGATGTAGAATTGAGAAAGACAGCATCAACACAGTGCTACATTACATGATGCTGGAGTTAAACAGTCTGACAGATGTAGGAATGAAGGACCTGTGGTAGCATTCTCTCTTAACACACACACACACACACACACACACACACACACACACACACACACACACACCAGTCGACAAAGTTGGTTACGAATTCCATGTATTCCAGTTTGTTCCCCTGTGATACACGTCCAACAATGAGAATTTCTGGATGTGACCGCTGTCGGTGTTGTGTCTGAAGTCTGATATGTAGAGGGTGAAGAGGAAAGGAGCGAGCACTGTACCCTGCGGAACCCCCATGCTGCAAACTACCACATCTGACATGCAGTTGCAAAGCCTCACATACTGTGGCCTCACATACTGTGGTCTGTTGGCGAGGTAGCCACGCAACCAGGTGGCAGTCTACGCCGGCTCCTTTCAGCTTCCCCCTGAGCAGTGATGGTTGGATCGTGTTGAAAGCACTGGAGAAGTCGAAGAACATGACCTTCACCATGCTTCCAGTATGCTCCAGATGGGAAGGAGATCGATGGAGGTAGATGACTGCGTCCTCCACGCCGATGCTTGGATGATATGCAGACTGCAGGGGGTCCAGCTCGCTGCCCCCCAGGTGATGGAGGTGGTTCAGTATAATCCTCTCCAATTCTCAGGTGAGAAGTTAAGGCTACTGGCCTGAAGTGGTTGGGCTCCCTGGAATGCACAGTCTTTGGGACTGGAACCACACAGGAAGTTTTCCAAAGGGTCAGAACTCTATCCAGACTGAGGCTCATATTGAGGATGTGCAGGAGGACCCCACAGAGCTGATCTGCGTAGTCCCTAAGCAGTCTGGAGCTGATGCCATCCAGGCCTGTAGCCTTCCTCGCCTTCATCCTCCTGAGCTCCTTCCTCACCTGGTTGGCTGTTATGTAGAGGGTTTGCGGGGGGGCTCCTGTAGAGTGACATGGGAGGAGGTGAATTGGAGCGGAGGGGGGTTAAGTGGTGTGAAGAGGGTGCTGTTGGGTTGTTGTGAGGGAGATGGAGGGGGATTGAGGGGTGTGGAGAAGTCACGGCCAGAGCGGACAGAGCTGCTGGAACAAGCTGCCACTCGCACGGTGCCATCTTGAATGCACAGAGGCAAGTCAAGGTGTTTTGATCTGGGTTGGGGTAAGATGAGGAAAGCAAAGAAAATGAAAATGCTATTATCCACCTTGCGTTAAAAATGCTTAATTTTACCCTGACATATCAGAATTTACCACATGAGACCATTGATTTCAAATACAGCTTCAAATGCCATCCTCCTCCAGCCAACAGACAGTGAAGAACATGCAGCAGACTGGCCTATTGTTTTGTCACCTCTTGTCTTGGGGGCCTTAAAACCATAAACTTTGTATTTGAATTTGGGTTGTTTCAGAGGAAATTCTCTGTCCTAGTTGGGGGTGTGTGATTCAACAGTAAATTAGCATACTGGCTTTCTTTGGCTCTTGCTCTCTTCTTTGGCACGTGCTTCTGTTCCTTTTTCGGACAATCAGCTGCACGTTAAAAGGGAACCACATGGCTACTTACGCAGCAACATAATAATCCAATGCCCTTTCTCCACATAGTCCTGCAGTTTTGAAAAAGACTGACAGAAAAAAACATACGAGCGGAGCAGAGAGACACCAGTGGGAGAGTGGAGCGAGAGCATGCCAACTTACCACAGCGAATTACCGATAGTGAAATAAAACCCGCGACTTGAAGTCTGTCGGTAGCAGAAGGATCTCCTTTGTCAGGAACGTCAGCAGCCGCACTCAAGGAGGATCGAATACTTCCGTAGAGTTTCCCGGGAACGGCCGGCGTCTGTGGGGTTAAGAACGACACGGTCCGATCGACTCCAATCCTGATCGTCTCTGACTGACAGGTCCCGAGTATTGTGAGTACTGTACATATTCGCCTTATTCACTCGTTGCACTGCGCTAAGAGACGCTATCCTGGTATGCAACATTTTGATTTCCTGTTTTGACTTCTTGGGAAGATCTGTGGTAAAACCTCGACCGGACTTTTGAATGTAGTTTTCGTTGATAAGGAAAACACTGGATTGAACTGAACTGTGGGGAAAACCAAGGTGGACTGTCACTCTGAGGGATTGCACTGAATGCTATTGCCACACACATACATGCCTGTATATTGCTCACTGGTTGATTAATAGTGTTGAATGTTACGTTAGTGTTCATTTGAAGTCACATACAGGGATTACAAACTGTTTTTTCATGCTTGTTTCACGTTTGTTATGCATTGTTTTTAGGTAGCTCAGTATTTGTTTTAAAATGCAAATGATATGCACATTGAAACTTATGTTAGATCAGATGATCATATTATAAGCTGTAATGGGAGGTTTAGATATGGTAATGTGAGCATCTGCTATTAATTTGAATAACACACCAACCTGATGATGTGCTTGAATAATGTGTGAATAACACACTTGTGGGTGAATAACACACCTTTGGGTGCATGAATAACACACCCACGGGTGAATAACACACCTTTCGGTGCATGAATAAAGTACTGACTGTGATGCTAATGTGCCTGTTAGCATGACCCATGATCTGAAACAAGGATTTTCTTTGTTTTCCTTTTTCAGAATTGGCAAAAACACTCTGACTGACATAATCACAGACTGAACCATCCCACTGCACCACAGAGTGACAGAATTTATTTTATTTTATTTAATATTAGAAATAAGTATCTACATGTGCTCCCTCTAACTCTTAAGTATATTACCTTTCTTGTTTTTCATTTTTATTCATGGTCTTTTTGTAAGAAAAGAATTTCCATTTCATTTTGGTAACCATTGTTCAGATTACTACAATAGTTTCTGTCCTGCGGGCTAACAGATACCAGATGTCACAGATAGCTAGACCAGTAGGGGGTTGGCTCCCCCCAGTAGGTGAGAATCTTTCAGGCTGGATTTCTCACTAAACTAGTTTGAGGAGTGCCTACATTCAAATGACCACATCTTCTTCAAATATTTTCAGATTTCCATGTGTTAGACATCTCAAACTGGTTTCTTGAACATGACAATGAGTTCACTGTACTCCAGTGGCCTCCAAAGTCACCAGATCTCAATCCAATAGAGCAGGGGTATCAAACTCAAATACACAGTGGGCCAAAATTGTGAAAAATGTTCCAAGTCAAGGGCCGGACTGGTTCAGTGTTTATTGAAACTGATTGAAATGACCTTATTGCACATATTGAACCTGGAACTAACACAGCCTATAAGTTAAAGCCTATAAAACAACATTAATCATTAAATAAATAAAAAATCAGTTGCATTCATTTCCTATGGCTTTATCTGCAGCTTTCCATAGTAATTTCAAATGAAAACATTTTCCCACAGGCCAACAACAGCCAAAAAAAAATTTCCTTCAAAGAAAAAACAAACATGCCCAGTGGTAGCAAAAAGAGTGCAAAAAGTAAACATATATTAAACCTGAGTTTGCTGCTCACTGATGCACACTACTTTAAGACAGATACTTGAACATGGAACTAACACAACTTATAAGACTGTTTTATCCATAAACAACATTAAACATTAAATACAAGAAAAATCAGTTGCATTCATTTTTTATGGCTCTTTATGCAGCTTTTCCAGAGTAATTTACCTGTCATGGTGTTTCGTTTCATGGTGTCTTCTTACGTTATATTCTTTCATTACAGCCACACTGTCTCCGCACAGAAGACAAACAGCTTTGTCCTTCATATCCGTGAACATATGCTCTGCCTCCCACCTGCCTTGAAAACCCCTGTTTTCAAAGTCCACCTTCCGTTTAGCCATTTTTCGGGGAGAGGGTAGCTGAAAGTTGACCACAGGTAACGAGCTCCATCAGGCTGCTGATGAATGAGTGGGGCAGGGACTTGGGCTCGCAGGCCTTTGATTGACGTGCCGACGCACTGGCAGTGCATTGTGGGGCTTGTAGTACGAGTGGTGTGTGCAATAAACCGGTGGGCCAGCTCTAATAATAATTAGATATTATCATGCAGGGCAAAGATAATTCCATCGTGGGCCTTGTGTTGACATATGTGCAATAGAGCACCTTCTCTGTGTGGTGGAACAGGACATTTGCATCATGGAAATCTGCAGCAACTGTGTGATGCTGTCATGTCAATATGGACCGAAATCTCTGAGAAATGTTTCCAACACCTTGTCCTCGATGAGGAATTAAGGCAGTTGAAGGCAAAAGGGGGTCCAACCTGGTACTAGCAAGGTATACCTAATAAAGTGGCCAATGAGTGTATACAAAGTATCGCTGGGGCCTTGAACTGGTTCTAAACTATTCCATTGAAAAGAGAGTGTCGCAGATAGCCTCACAGATATAAAACTTTGCCAGTTAGATTGCCTGAAAGCCATGTCATGGATAATGTCCACATAGTGGTAGAACTGAAAGCTGGATCAGTTACCAGAGGATAAAGCCAAGTAGAGAGATGTTGGGCTTATGCCTGAGAATTTGTTTTGGGCCCAACGATGCAGACCAGAGACAGAGATATAAAAAATAACACAATTTATTTTGAACACAACGGATGAAACAGAAAACGCCCTCATAAGGAGTGGATACAGAAATAAACAAAAGGTGCACTCAAAACGAGTGGGGAGAAACTAAGGAAGCTCAGACGAAGCAGGTTTGAGGCATGGCACGCACTGACGCGGCAGAGGACACTGAAACACAAAAAGCACACAATAAGTGACAGTCCAAAAATCGTTAACATTAGCAACTCAACAGGAGAGGAGATAGCGTAGCATAGTACTAACAGAACACAAACAAAGACACCACCAGGGATTCAGGACAATCCGGCACAGGTAGAACAGAGCTCTCCCCTTTTATACTGTGCCTTAATCAGGATCATGTCAGGTGTGCACCTGAGGGGGCGGAGCTGGCTGGGTGTAAGTGAACACCCAGCTAGACAGACAGAGGAGAACAGTCAGCCGACACTAATACTGGGGAACAGGAAAAAGACGTACTAGGACTAGAACAGGTCTGTAGGATTGTAACAAGAGATAGTTTCCCATAGCAGGTCAGGTCTTCCAGTGTGGCGCCACTGAGCCCCACTGTTTGGACTGAGCTGGGCTGAACCACGCTATGCCAGACCAGTTTTAGTTCATAAACTGCCAGACAAGACTTACACAACACTGCTTTATACATATCTTCACAGTTAAATGTCATATCCTGTATGCTTGTTCATGCATTTCTCACTTGCTATGTGTATATGTGTATATATGTCTGTGCATGTTGTCTGTGTACTCAGGCGACTGGATTCCAATGCATTAAACTGTGACTGTGAGCTGCTGTGGCTGGCTGACTTGCTGAAGCAGTATGCTGAGTCTGGCAATGCCCAGGCTGCTGCCACCTGCGACTACCCCAGCCGCCTCCAGGGCAGATCGGTGGCAACACTCACTGCTGAGGAGCTCAACTGTGGTATGCAGAGAAAAACAGAATTCCCACAGAGCATAGCGATTTGGACATTTGGTTGGAAGGTGGACATCATGTATTTAGATTAGTGTGGAGGATATCAGTTTTCAGCTGTTTCATTGTATGTCTCCACATTAAGCCCAGATAAAGCTAAATCAGACCGTATATCTGTGGCACTTAAATTTGCTGCAGCATTAACAGCATCTGCTTGGCCTGCTTGGTTATTGAGACCCACCTTATTAAAACCTAATTTTGTTTTCTATTGGGACAACTTTGAAATTGAGAGGAACACACATCTGTGTATAACATGACTAAAGTATAGTACTACATAATTAAATATATAATTTAGTTATTATTATCTATATTGGTGTTCATAGAGGGTCTACCTGATCTGTACAAATACTGTGGCGAAGGCACTGTCTTTTTTGGACCATTGCTGTGCAGCCCTGAACCCTAGCAAGAAAACATAGGACACCACCTGCTTTTATAGTTTATGTTCAGAATTACTGATATTGTATTAAATACCTCTGTTCAGAAGGGCTTTTGCCACAGTATATGAATTAAATTATCCTCTTGTCCATAACTTTGCCAGCAGATATCAGAGGACCTTGGTTCCACTGTTTTTAAGACAGGAGTGAGTAATATAAACTTTGTCTAAGATTTTCAGTTGTAGCACTCTGAATCTCACTGATTTCCCACTCTGCAAAGGTGAGTGCAAACCTATAAGTCTAGTTCCCATTGCGAGAGTCCGAATGTGTGTGTCCGAGTGAGTGAAGATTGTATCTGTCTGAGGTGAAAGACCTGTATTGTTTATTTGTGACATAATTATAGTCAACATATTTATTAGGGAATATGGACTCAAATAATGACATAATGAAATCTTCAATTTAAATCTTTCTCTAAACTCATCAAATGATAAAGTCTCCCCATTCTCTGTGATTTGTGAGGTTTCTGTAATATTGTCCTGCTGCCAGACATGGTTTGACAGAGGAACTTTGAAGGATGTATCCTCCAGATTCTGACATGGCCATAAAACTGAGCCAGTCTACGGCAGGTGGAGGATTGTTGTTACCCAGGCAAAGTAAATATTCTGCCTCCTCACCTTTCTTGGGGCCCTTTATTCTTGTTATTTATTGTTATAAATGCAGCTCCTTGCACATCTCTAGGTCACCATCGAGGCACTTGTTTGGATGATTCCTTGATGAGCTGTTTTCCTAGCTTACATTGCTTCATTATCTTTGGGTAAGGTTTGGATGGCAGAGGTGATCTCATTTAGCATTCATTCATTGTTGATTGCTTTTTAATGTAAAAGACAGACATGGCCTCTACATGCGTATTCTTGCACGATGTAACCACCTCCATCATCTCATCTGTCTGCATAAGAAGGCAGCAGAGGAAGAATGTCTGCTTAAAAATGGCTAAGCCATTCCACACCTCCCTCCTTGTTCGGTTCCTTCCCCCCGTAAATAGGTTAGAATAATGTGCCTGATGAGCCAGGCTTGCCTCCTCTTTAGAGCACAATGGAGATTACCAAGAAACAGGATTTCATACCCGCAATTACAGTCAAATGTGTTAATGTGGAGTGATTTGGTGGCAAAAGGAGAGATGTGTTTCATCCATTCCTGAAGCTTGTCATGGGTTTGGGTTTGTTTTAACTGCTGGTGAACACAGATTTATCCTTATCCCATGGATTGTTCTCTACGTTAGCAGAGTGGAGAGAACCATTTGACAAAACAGTTTTGAAATGTGTCTACTATGTGTACATTCAGTGTGTGCCTAGGCATCAGTCTCTCACAGAAGAACACAACAAGTTCACTAGAAGTTTGGTTCAACAGACAGACTGATTGGTGTGACATACAGGCAAATACAAATCGACGTGAATTTACACCAGCATAATAATCTTCCTATCTTTATCCCCAGAGGTACCCAGGATCACTTCAGAGCCCCAGGATGTGGATGTTACATCAGGGAACACTGTTTACTTCACGTGTAAGGCCGAAGGCAACCCCAAACCACAGATCATCTGGCTGAGAAACAAGTAAGACACTTCATGAGTGGTGGAGGAAGTATTCAGGTCCATTATTTAAATGGAAGTACGACACCACACTGTAAAAAGACTTCATTATAAGTCAAGTCCACCATTGCAAATGTCACTTAAGTATGCAAGTATTGTAAGGAAAATGTACTTGAAGTACGTATTAAAAAGTAAAAGCACACAGAAAGGTTATAGATGTTCCACTCCTGCACTTAATGTTATAATAACTATGCTAAGTAACCAAAGGCCTCGCTGACTGTTTTTAGCAAGTACATGTGTTTAGGCCTCATAAATTACTGACATTTAAAGTAGATAAACGAAATTTCTGACATTGCCACTCCCATTTTAAAAATGTTAGGATTATATCAACACAGTTGTCTCTATTATTGTTAAAATGATTATGCAGGATTTTAGAAAAATACAGTATGTGAATAGACTGTATATTTATTGATGTATGTTTAATCAGTTGTGATATGTATCTGTGCTCTGTTGACAGCAATGCTCTAAATATGCGTGATGACAGTCGTCTGAACCTGCTGGAAGATGGGACACTGATGATCCAGGACACCAGGGAGACAGACCAAGGAGTCTACCAATGCATGGCAAAAAATGTGGCTGGGGAAGTCAAGACTTCACAGGTCACACTGCGGTATTTTGGAGCCCCTTGTAAGTGGCAGCTTTTCATTTCAACCTCAGGGAACCTATTAACCACCAAAGCTGCAGTATGCAATTTTTCATGGTGAAATCTCGGTCTTATCCATGTCCAGACTACTCAACCTACATCATAGATTGACATGTAAAATCCAGACGTAGGGCACTTGCTGGCAGAGGTTAACCCCTTGTAAAAACATTTCTTTCAATGTATCCACTTGCCTCTACTCAGACAGAATTTATCCAATCCAACTTTAATGTATTGTATTCATTCATTTGTGCAAATGCTTGTTTAGATTGGAAAAGACTTATGACATTTCCAGTTTGAAGAACATGATGAGACTTCCTGACTTCTCCTGGTTCAATGTGAAGTCTTCAGGGGCAATACTGTACAAATCAGCAGGGGTTTACCAAGTTAAATTTTTACAAGTACATTCTGTCCTCTCTGCTGCTCTCTTTGTTCTACCTGATATACACACTTAAACAGTGCTCACACATCAATTAGTTAAAGTGCAAATAGCTGTTGCTGTGGGAGATTAGCATGGCTGTCTCTAGATGACTCAGAGGCCATTGCCAGGTAACAGATGGCCAGAGTGATGGCACAGTTCCTGAAAACATATTTTGTGCATTTTCTGTCTTTGACTGATTGTAAACACCAGGCCCCTTGCTGTGTACATATTTCTTCTGTTTCTACTGTAGTCACCATCCAAATATGGATAGGACCCATCCACATTTTGTGAAACCCATAGGATGTTGTTTTAGCAGTAGTCAAAGTGATGTTATTGACAGGTATATACATATAATATGATGCTAACATTTTGCCAACAGTTTACTAATACCCTGAAGTTATTCAAACCACAGATCCAGAAAAAAAGAAAAGTGTTATCACTTGTCAACCAATTAATCTAACCCCGCGCCCACGTTCTCCCGTCTCACCCTGCTCCTCCAGCACGGCCAAGTTTTGTGATCCAGCCTCAGAATACTGAGGTGCTGGTTGGGGAGAGTGTAACCCTGGAGTGCAGTGCCACAGGCCAACCACAGCCCCGCGTCTCCTGGACAAAGGGTGATCGAACACCTCTTCCCAACGATGCACGCATCAACATCACCCCCTCTGGAGGGCTTTATATCCAGAATGTGGTTCAGGCTGATGGAGGACAGTATACCTGTTTTGCCTCCAATAATGTTGAAACCATACATTCTACAGCATATATCATTGTACAAGGTAGGAATCTGAATTCGTTTTTCTCTGTAAGGTGAATGGGCTTTGATTTATTTATACTATAAATACGACAGATTTCATGCTCCAAATTGCTTGCTTGTAGCTTTCTGCAATTTATGCATCTGCTCCTTGACCATTATGTCTTCAAGTTGTCTGTGTATACGTCCACCCGTCCCATTCTTGTGAACATGATATCTCAGGAATGCCTTGAGGGAATTTCTTCAGATTTGGCACAAAGTTTCATTTGGACTAGATTAACTGATGAGATTGTCCTGGTCAAAGGTCACTGTCAACTCATGCTCATCCCATTCTAATGAATGCGATATCTTAGGAATGTCTGGAGGGAATTTCATTATATCTGGCCCAAATGTCCACACTTACACACATCATATTTTTGGGTATAACTTAAGAATTAATGTTAATTATGACTGAATTTCACACAAACATCTCATAGGGGAAAATTATAAAGTGATGACATTTTATATCAAAAGGGTCAAAGCTCAACTTCACTGTGACATCATAATGTTTTGCAATGGCAATGGCAGAGGGAGAAATTGTGACCATATTTTACATTTAAGATAATAAAGACTTTATTTATCCCACAATTGGGGGAAATTCACATTTGGTCAGATACTGAATTCATGATGCTAATCTTCGTGTGCCTGCTCATGGGAGTCTCTGTAGATTAAGAGTATGGTCCTCACCTGCTCTATATGGAAAGTGTCCTGCGACAACTTCTGTTGTGATTTGGCGCTATATAAATAACACTGAATTGAATCTCTTTTTGCTGCACATTGTGAAGCTGAGGCTTCTATGTTTTACACAAATTTAATTAATTTCTTCCTGTAACTCACTTTGACATTTGACAATTAATCTGTACATTATTCTGTCGTATGAACACTAATTTTGAGATTGATGTGACAAAATATGTTTTCATGTTGATCACATTACCAGTTAGTTTTCTCTAACTGACATCCCTTGAATTTGCTATGTATATTTTCAACTGTAATTGTTAGGAATCAGGACTCTAATAGCTCCATAAAATGCTCTGCCATGGTAAGTAAAGGTTCATGTGTAGCAAGTTTTAATAATTTTTTCTGCATTGTTTTCCCAGCGATCCCCCAGTTCACAGTCACACCACAGGACCAGTCAGTCCTCGAGGGTCACACTGTGGATCTCCCCTGTGAAGCAAGTGGTTACCCACAGCCAGTGATTGCCTGGACACGTGGGGGTAGTCCATTACCCCTAGACCACCATCATGTGGTCCTGTCTTCCGGTACTCTTCGCATCACTAGGGTGGCAGCCCATGACGAGGGCCAGTATGAGTGCCAGGCAGTCAGCCCTGTAGGAACTGTGCGCACTGCTGTGCAGCTCCGCATCCAGCAGAGAGGTGAGGGTATGGGCTGAAGCTTCAAAATAAATGTAGATGATGGGACATAATAATGACCAAGTTTACTTGAAGTAAAAATATTGTTCAGTGGTCACAGTTACATTAGGTTAGGTATAGGTAGAAGGGAAGGTCAAGCCATTGCACTGCTGGTAAAGACCCAGTGGCTGAAAAATGTGACTGATGTGACATGGCTGTAATACACAGGCTGTTCTGTGGCTGCTGAAAGGCTTTCTTCAAACGCAGCATGATTGTATAGGAGGAGGCACATGCAAGTGTGGTGTTAAACTGTCACAATGCATGTATGCATTCAAAGACATATAGCTCTGTGTGTGTGTGTGTGTGTGCGCGAGTGCCTGTTTGTGGTTTATTTGTGTAGGTACGCTCTTCATTTTTATGTGCGTATATTTGCAATGTAAATATACAATACTGTATTGTAATTGACACGTGTGTCTGTGTTTCTGTGTTTTATGTTTGAAATAAGGCATATATGTTTGTCTGTCTCACTCCTTCCTTTGTGCAAATAGTTGCATCTTTAGTGTAAGGGTTCTTTCTTTCTTTCTTTTTTCAGTATTAGGATAAAACACATTAATCAGCATTTGTGTAATGTTTTGAAGCCAAGTCATAGAATGTTAGAAGAGAGAGAGAGAGAGAGAGAGAGAGAGAGAGAGAGAGAGAGAGAGAGAGAGAGAGAGAAAAGGCTTGGCGTAGAAAGCATGGCAGTCTATAATCCTGTGATGACATGCATGTTTTTCCATGTAGTAATGGTTAACATGGCTCCACACTGTTAAAGTGCTATACAAGCCCACAACCATGCTGGCAGTGTATGATGGCTGCCTTATGCTAACAGCGTTGTGCAGAGGACTTGACAAGGTGTTGGAAATGAAATCAGGGAAGCATGCCTCCATTCAGCAGATATTTCAGTATGTCTGTGATATTATTAATTTTTATGTTGCTCAGTTCACACCCCTGACTTTCCTGTGTTGCAGAAGATTGTAGACAAAATGCACATGTACACAAATGGAAAACAGCTTTTTTTCCCACTTAATTTCATTAAACAAGACAGTGTGTACCTATGCGCATATGTATCACATTTGTGAGTTCAATTTCATAGTTTAAAAACAATTAAATGATAGACACTATTTGTTGGATGAGAAACAAACTGAGAAGCAGTATAGGAATTACTGCACAAATTTGTTCCATTATGAGACTTTGCTCATTGCACTATATTCTACCAAATGAAGTAATGCACTATTTCCTTTCAAAATACAGTTTGCCTGCATCTCCCTTTGAACTGCACACTGACTGTAAGCTGTTCAGGGTTTCAGAGACATGAAATAGAGGGAAGAAAATCAGTAACTGCAGTGTAACACAAACACTGTGAGTGTGTGTATGTTGTGAGCAAGTCTATGTCTGCTGTGATTGATTGCAAAATGGTCATAACATGTACAGTACTTTGAGCATGATGTATAATCATTAACATGTGCACATGTGTGTGTATGTTTCAACTCATTCAGTAACGCCTGTTTTCACAAATGCTCCAAGGGACCAGATGGTGGAGTCTGGCCAGGACATCCAGATTCCTTGCAGCGCTCAGGGCCAGCCACAACCTGCCCTCACATGGAACAAGGTTAGGTGTGAAAGCTCCTCTTGGCTGAAAAAGGTGCTCATCACCTCATGACCACAGAGGTCATGGGTTTAGACTAGTGCTTAAGTGGTTGAAAAAAGAAGAAAGGGATAAGGAAATGGTGTGTGGTTACTTTATATGACATGTTATGATTTAATGCAAATATTGACAATTTAGTAACTCACTGATTAATATGTTTTAGCTTTTTGAAGTTGAAGTTTCTATCCAAAAGCACCAGTGCAAGCTAGCTGCCAGGGAAATGACCTTTGTCCCATTCTATTTCTCCCAGGATGGTGTACAGGTGACAGAAAGTGGAAAGTTCCATATCAGTCCTGAGGGTTATTTAGAGGTAAAGGATGTGGGCACAGCTGATGCTGGACGCTATGAGTGTGTTGCCCGCAACCCAATTGGCTACCAGGTTGCTAGCATGGTGCTCACTGTCGCAGGTAAGACACAGCCGATGCCATCAGCTCATAACCCAAGACTTTTTTGTTTTTCGCTTTCTAATTGAGGATCAGGTAGTGCACCATGTTAGTGAGTAAGGGGTAAACGTACATGTTCCTTATCAATGCTGTAACAAATTTGGCCACATGAAAACCTTTGGTGAATGATGGTGTTTTGCATTTGCAAATCTTATCTAAAATAAAAATTGTCTTATATCTTATTTATATACACACACACGCACACACACACACACACACACACACACACACAGACAGTCAATCCAGGGTTGATATATCAGCCAGGCTGATCAACTGATGGACAGTAGATGGGCAGGTTCATTCCAGGTGCACGATGCCAAACATAAACAAAAAACATGGCTGACCATGGCAAACTGATATTTCTTTGGCAAATATACATGAAATTGAATTGGAGCAGTACAGGCCCCTTGCATATATATAATAAAGAAAATTACACATTATAGTTTTTATTTTCCAACACTTTTATTGTATACTAAATATATCTAAACATTACATTTACTAGCCTAATGCAAATACTACAGTCTACAGATAAGATAGGATAGACTTTATTTATCCCACAATGGGGGAAATTCACATGTTATAGCAGCAACAAGACAGAGTGCAAGACGTCAGAGGACAAGAAGACAAAAAGACAAAAAAATATTGCACAAGTGTTATATACTCTGTGGTAATTTACAATATATACAATACATACACACTTAGGTGGTTAAAAATGATGATTGCACATGAAAACAGAGGAAAAATGTGAGATGTGATCAGGTTGTCAGTACAACTTGCATTTGAGTGGATGTTATTGCGCGCTGTTATACTGTCTGATGGCTGTGGGCAGACCCCAGTGTTAGCACTCCTTCCTTCACTGCGGATGTAAAAATCTTGTGCTGAAGGAGCTGCTCAGGGTCCTCACAGTGTGGTGCAGAGGGTGGGAAGAGTTTTCCAAGATGGATGTCAGCTTGGCTAACATCCTTCTGTCTGCCACCTCCTCGATGGAGTCCAGTGGGCAGCCCAGGACAGAGCTGGCTCTCTTAACCGGTTTGTTCAGTCTCTTCCTGTCTCTGTCCATGCTACCCCCTCCCCAGCACACTATGGCATAACACACTGCAGAGACCACCACAGTGTCATAGAAAGTCCGGAGTAGAGCCCTGCACACACCAAAGGACCTCAGTCTCCTCAACTGGTGTAGGCGACTCTGGCCCTTCCTGTACAGGACGTTAGTATTGTCTATCCAGTCCAGTTTATTGTTGAGGTGAACACCCAGGTACTTAAATGAGTCCATCACGTCAATATCCGAGCCCTGGATGTTCACCGGTGTGTGAGGGGAAGGTTTCCTTTGGAAATCAATAATCATCTCCTTGGTCTTGCTGTTTAGGATCAGGTGGTTCTGCTGACACCAGTCCACGAAGTCCGTGATGACCCCCCTGTACTTCTGCTCATTCTCCTCCGACACACAGCCAACAATGGCACTGTCATCAGAGAATTTCTGCAGATGACAGAGGGTGAAGTTGTACATGAAGTCCGAGGTGTAGAGGGTGAAAAGGAACGGTGACAGCACCGTTACCTGGGGGGCCCCTATGCTGCTGACTACCACATCTGACACACAGCTGTGTAGCCTCACATACTGTGGTCTGTCAGTGAGGTAGTCGATGGTCCATGCAGCCAGCTGTTGGTCCACACCAGCCGCCTCCATTTCCCCCCGCAGCATTGAAGGCTGGATGGTGTTGAAAGAACTGGAGGAAGTCAAAAAACATGACTCTCACAGTGCTCCCGAGGGACTCCAGGTGAGACAGCTGAGGGGAGACGACTGGCCTGGAGAGGTGTGAAGTAGTGGGGCCCCAGTGAGAGGAGGCTGGAGTGGGGGCAGAGTCAAATCTATTAAAAACAAGTTTAACTCATGATGATCTCCAGTGGTAGCTTGTCCATCCCCACTTTTGCCATAGTCCGAGATATGTTTCAGACCTCTCCACACATCTCGGACATTGTTCTTCTCCAGGCGCTGCTCCAGTTTCTCTCTGTAGTTTTTCTTACACCTCCTGATGTTATACTTCAGCCCCTGCTGTACTCTCCGCAGCTCCTCCTTGTCCCCTGAGATGAAGGCCTTCTTCTTCTCATTTAGCAGAGCCTTCAGTTCAGGGGTCATCCATGGCTTATTGTTGGGAAAACGCCATACTCTCTTGGATGGCACAGTGTTTTCCACACAGAAGTTGATATAGTCCGTGATGTAGTGAGTCAGACTGTCAATGTCCTCCCCATGAGAGCTGTACAGTATGTCCCAGTCGGTGGTGTTAAAGCAGTCCCTCAGTTGCTGACATGCCTCCTCAGTCCAGATCTTCACTACCTTCCTCTGGGGAGACTGTCTTTTCAGCACCGATGTGTATTCTGGTTGCAGATGGACGAGGTTGTAGTCAGAGTGACCGAGAGGGGGCAGGGGGGTGGAGGTGTATGCATCCCTGAAGGTCCAGAGTTTTATTGTCCCTTGTGTGGCAGTTAACATACTGTGTGAAGTTGGGGAGAGTGGCAGAGAGAGAGAGGCATGGTTGAAGTCCCCAGAGATGAGATAGAAGGCCTGTGGGTGTCTTGTCTGCAGCGTAGACAGTGTGCTGTTAATGCGCTCACAGGCAGCAACAGCATCAGCCGAGGGGGGGATGTACACAGTCAGTACAAAAACATGTGAGAACTCCCGAGGAATGTAATTCGGCCGAACGCTGACTGCAAGAAGCTCAATTTCCCTGCTACAGAGCTGCTCTTTAACAGTGATGTGGCCAGGGTTACACCATCCGTTACACACAGTCCACCGCCTTTCTTCTTACCGCTCTCTGCCACTTTCCGGTCTGCACAGACTAGGGTAAATCCGTCTAAGGAGACAATAGAGTCTGGTGTGTCTTGGTTCAGCCATGTCTCCGAAAAACATATAAGACTGCTCTCCCTGTACTCCCGCTGCAGCCTTATTAGCACAGATAGCTCGTCCATCTTGTCGGAGAGAGAGGGGACTTTTCCCATGATAACAGCCAGTAAACATGGTTTGTATCTCTGTCTTCTCTCCTGGCGCTTGAGACCACCTCTACAACCTCTCCGTTTCCTCCTTATCTCAGCTGGAATCTCTGGTTTCCCAGTTTGGAGCAGTCCAATGTGTCTGAGGGCTATCAGCTGGTCCCGTGTGTAGACAATAGAGCCATGACTGAAAGGGTCTCCCAAGGCAGACTCAAAAAGTCAAAAAAATAACAGAAGAAAGAGCGCAAAAATTACAGAAGTGGAGCCCCTACTTGCGCATATCCATAGGGGTTTTAGAAAACAAGAAAGAACACAAGAAAGACACACAGAAATACAAATTAACACTGAAGTGAGGAAAACAGAAGACAGAGCTGCTTGCTTGCTGCCACTCACGCGGCGCCATCTTGAATTTACTCACATCCTAGCCCACTCCCTTCCCCCTCAGGCAGTTGCTTCTTCTTGAAGCCAGGGTAGATAGATTTGCCGTGAGTTCCCGTTCAAGTTCAAGAAGGAAGTCTGACTTTGAATGGCATTCCTTTGTACTTTCTCTAGGAGGGCATAGGAAATTTTCAAGTTCCGAGTTGTCTGGAACACAAAATTAGGTTGTGTTCAAAATTGCATACTAGCATACTGCCTCGTACATATTCAATCAGTATGTGCTGCATACTGCCCACTAAATGAACGATTAAGTATAATTATGTATGCCATTACCAGCACACAGTTCACACTAAAGTATAAGCAAGCAAGACAGTCATGACATGACTGTCTGCACTCTCTCTCTGTTTCTCTGTCTCTTTCTCTCTCTCTCTCTCTCTCTCTCTCTCTCTCTCTCTCTCTCTCTCATTCTCATTCTCATTTCTGCCTGTGAAAATGAAGTTTTCCCTTGCCACTGACATGAAGTGCTTGCTCATGGGGGAAATGCTCTTTCTCTGTTGATTAAAGAGCATGTTCTTGACCTGCTCTATATGGAAAGTGCCATGAGACAACTTCTATTGTGATTTGGCGCTATACAAATATAATTGAATTGAGCTGAACTGAACTGTAATAACAAGAGATCCAAAATGTGTGTGTTATAGTAATATTCTGTTCATTGTGTACTACTGTCACGTTAGTTCAGAGAGTGAGAAGTCCTCTGTTTTCTGTTTCTTTTTTGTCCAAATCAGTCAGCAATTTATTCACACTCTGCAGCAATGCACTAAGATTTCTGTTAGCAAACCACAGCACTTTGTTGCTGATCCACATACTGTATCAAGATACAGTGTGCCAGAAATGTGCTCACTCCAACTTCAAGGAGGAAGCTGAAGTGCAGCACTTTGAAAGCAGTCACTTGTAATAAGTGGATATAAAGAAAACCTTTGAGCCTAAGTTCAAAATTGTTAATGTATGTCAGTGCATAAAATGTATTGCCACTGGGTTGTGTTGCATAATTAATTTAGAAAATTAACATTTAAATTAGCTTAATGAAACTTAGGAAAAAAGCCTCAACCACAAAATGAGAAAGTGGAAAAGAAATTCTCTGTTGGTTATGTTGAGCAGGGTTATACAATCCAATGAAGTTGTAGGTCCAAACATATTATTTTTTTTTAACCTAGCTGACCTTGGTTCTAAGCAGCCAGTCTGTCTGTCTGTCTCCATGTGGCAACAGTTCCTGCAGTCAGCAGAGAAGGGGACACCTTTGTGAGCACGTCCATAGAGCAGGCCATCCGTAATGTGGACAGTGCTATTGAGTCAACAAGGAGACGTCTCTTTGATGGGTAAGATGTGTCAAACTCAGGAAACACACACACACACACACACACACACACACACACACACACACACACGGTGATACTTGGGTTTTAACAGTCAAGTCCCATCAATGATTCAATCAAAAAGCCATGCTGTTCATTGCAAATAATATGGTCCACATATCCAATGTTGAATGTATGTAAATCTTAGAAAACACATGTAGGGCAACTTAAAATTGTCCTTAATGTTTACATTTCACAGCACATAGTGGTATTCCCCCATATTAGTGTAGTTTATATATGTGGAGACCAGCATTCACAGAATTATATTATGTTTATGATGTTATTTATTAAAGGGCGTTGTAGGTGCTATATGCGGAGATATGGATGTTTATGTTTGTGTTGGTATCAGGGGCCCATTGCACAAAACTAGGATAAGGGATTAAGCTGGGATATGTTAGTTATCCTTGCTCAACTTATCCATGATCTGGTTGCACAAAAGCAGGATAGTGGAAAGTGGGATATGTTATGGGATAAGTTACTGGGGAGATTTATTCTGTGGAGCTAGCCTGCTCCAGGCCAAGCTAAGTTCCAGGATCTATTTAATCTCATCCCTTATCTCAGTCAGCAGTCATCACAACTGGAAACCAATAGTTATTCCACTGCCCACTACACATTGTTATCACATTCAACTAGATCCACTGTCATTATTTAAACATTAACACAGAACATAAGAATCATTCATTTCAATTTTAATTAATTTCATTAATTTCAATCATTGTAGATAAATGATGATTTTGGATGATGTTGCAATCATTAGATAGACAGTTTCCGATAGACTATATATAAAATTCACCTCCAATATAAATACACATCAAAGAGTAACATGATGTTCCTTTTATTGAATAAGGATAAATCAAGGCATCAGTTCCTTTCAAAACTGAAGTCACACAGTGACACAAGAAGACAGAAAGCACAGAATCAAAGCATATTATACAACACAAGAATAAATACACATTCAAAGGTCTGTATATAATACACCCCACATGTCTGCACACTGAAAAGTACGCCCCTCTAGTTGCCATAGTGAATTGGTGAATCTGTGATCGATGGCGGGGTCTATTTGAGGAAGCTGCGTGCACATACTTATCCAGGATAGGTTTCACCTGGCTTGATGAATCGACGACGGCGTACCTACGGCGTACACCCTACGCCGTTACTGAGCATTCATAGTTCTGCGTCGAGGGAACGCGTTGCTCCGCAATTCACCTCCAAGCCGCTAGGGGGGTGTTGCTGTGTCTTTGTATGGTTTCGCGGGGCTCTTGCTGCCGTGAAGAGGAATTGTAGAGGTGGTCGTACTTGCATACCTCCTTGATAATTCTTTCTTCGGCTTGGTCCAGTTTTTCTTGTAGCTCTCACCACAGAAACTTTGAAAATGGCGGTGTTGTTGTGCTGCGACCATAGGGCTGCGACTGAACCGAAAATTACGTTCTGAACGGACCAATCACAGTCCTCGACGTTCACGTCAGGATTTTTTGGAGGTGCGCGTCAGGCTACGGCGTAGGGTCCGCGTAGGGGTCTGCGTCGACGGCGTAGGTACGGCGTTGACGCGACGCAGAAGCGTAAACTACTAATAATAAAAGTGGCAGGTATCAAGTTCGATAACGGAGCAGTCGGCCATGTTGCTGATCTCATTGCACCAGTCAGCTTCTAAACAGAGTCTAACTTTCCGCTATCCCTGGTGCTGATTTCCCGGTAGCTAGCTACTTGTCCGCTATTTCTCCCTCTCCCGCTATTTCTCTCTCTCATCTCTCTGTCGTTTGTGCTCTCTCTCTACCCGTTTATAAAAATTAACATGAAATTAATTATTTAATATCTCTCGTCGGCGAGAAAGAAAAAGAAAAGAGGGATCCGACAGCACTGAGTCAGTGACTCTGCCACAGCCATCGGTGAAGAGGGGTGAGGTTATGGCTTAAAAGCTGTAGCGGAGCCGGCGGGGGGGCAGAGGGTGCGGCTGCCCCGGGCCCACGGTTATGAGGGGGCCCATCGCAAGGCTGATGCCGAAAAAACAAAAAGGGAAAGTCGGTCTCTTACTGCTGTATTTGTAAAGATATAAGTGTAAAAAAAAAAAAAAAAAAAAAAAAACGGGGAGAAAACAGTCTGAATCAGAGCGTTTCTGAAGATTAAGAGGACATGCCACCTCTCTTGCACTCTCTCTCTCTCTCTCTCTCTCTCTCTCTTGTATGTTCTTAAGGATGATACCAACCTGTTATGTTCATATACAGCAATTTATATTACATTCAGTGGTCTCAAAATGCCCTAAAGAGATACATCAGGCTTGAAAACGTACACACACACCCAACCCCGAGGGTCAGAGACCCTCCCACCACAGTCTCCTAAAATCCTGTGGGAAACACTGCTATATTGTACTTTAGGAATGTAAATGTCTCAAAATTAAATGCACATCTGATAGAGATTGTAAACAAAGTAAATGAAAGCACCAGTCTGCAACAATATTGTATAATTTTTCCAGCTGCATGCCTAAGTTAGAATGCAGCTAGCTAGTTTTACATCATCTTGGTGCATGATTTGCATGTTCTAAGTCTGAGTCAGAGCCTTCAGGGAAAGAGTGTGGCCATTCAGAATGACTGCCAATGTTGCTGCACTTTCAGTGCACAAGGTTTACAGTTTTAACATTTCAGATCAGAATGCTCCAGTTAGAAGTAGTGCTTTAGGGAGGGGCAGAACTAACATCTATTTATATTCTGATAGGTGCAGTTAATATATATGACTGCTTGTTAACAGCTTTTCATTATCTTTACCAGGAAACTCCTTTTTCATTGGTGCATCAACAATAATTTTCAGGATGATAAAGGAAATGATTGTGTCTTGATGTCTTTGTCCAGTGAAGTTTTCATGCACTTATGTCATCGTAAGAGATGTAGGTGGTTTCAATATAGCTCAAAAGTGTTTCATCATGTTGAATGATGGCTTTAGCAGTATTTCTCTTGGCATGCACACAGTACACTCTGCCCCCACATGCACACACAAATACTCTACACAAACACGTATACACACACAAACACACAGTTGTAACCTAGATTGAAGTGAGGGAATTTCCAGCTCTCTTTATGACAATCACAGATTAAGGTGCAGCCTTCATCTTGGCTGATGGCACTGGGGTCTTTGAACATGGTTTTGAATGAATAAAAAAAACAGATCGACATTGAGAATGAGAGCATATCAGAAGAAAAGCCATTAACACCTGTTAGTCTCATCATAAAGGTTGTGTTGTTTTAGACAGTTAGGCCCTCAGTGTTGTTGATAGTAGCAACTGTTTAAGTCAAACAAAGTGTAATAATCATCTTTTTCAAATGATCAAAACATAAGTTAAGGATTAAGGTAACAATTTTTCCCACTTAAAAACAATAGAGTAAACACACCTGATAAGTCTTGGCAACAGTTCTCCCCCGTTTCACACCAGTGTTACTGTTGTCAGCTGGAGGAGAAAAGGAGAAAGAAACATGTTATTAACCAGAGAAAGAATTAATTTAAAAAAATGTTTTGCAAAGTACTATGTGTGCTAATAATTCGCAGGATTATAAAATGTATTACATTACACTATAAAATGTATTACACTACACTATGACAGGTTTATTATGGAATAGATATTCACGTTCATAATTCTAATGTTTGACATGAATGTTCTGTGTTTATTATAGAATATGTGCAATTGGAGTGTATTGCAGATGTACCAGAAATCCAATGAAAAGCTATGCAACTTAACATATCTTTGCCAAAATTTCAGTTTTAAACATGTTTATTAGTAAGTTGCTTGCTAACTTGCTTAGACCTGCACCATGTCATTTAAATTTGTTTGCAAAATGAGACGATTTTTGTTTTTTCATTTTGGACTGTAATTCTGGCTGAGCATTACAAGATGCAGTTGAATATGTGCTTTAAAAGTAGCTTGAGGTGATAGTAAAACAGTCCAATGATCTGAAAGCAGGAACAACACATAGTCATGCATGTTCTTATCCATCTTTCTGACCTGCTCAAGCTGCAGTGAAGACATTTTCTACAAGGGGTCAGAGAAAGCTTTGCCTGCCTTTCCTGCCTTCAAGCAAAAAAAGAAACAACAACAACAAAAAAAGAATTTAGCATGAAATTGTCTTTCTTCCACCCCCTCTTGAATCCCACCCATTTTTCTACTGTTTTCTCACTCCTGCATTTTCACTACACATAACATCATGTCCTTTCTCCTTCATCACTCTTTCGTTCTGTCTTATTTCCCTTACACTGTATCTCTCTATCCCTAATCCTTCCAGTCAGCCTCGCACCCCAGGAGAGTTGCTAGCTCTTTTCCGGTATCCACGTGACCCCTACACAGTGGAACAGGCACGTGCCGGGGAGATCTTCGAGCAGACTCTTCTGCTCATCCAGAACCATGTCAACCAGGGTCTCATGGTCGACACCAACGGCACTGGTAAGGCTGATAACCAAATATACAGTGTTGGTCCAACCAGGGTGCCATACCTTTGTTACTTTGTACCTGATCACATTTTTCACTGTACCTATACATGTATAAAAAAGGATGTAACTTTTACATGATATTAATGAGAGACATCAGACCTGTTGTGTGACACACACACACACATACATACACACACACACACACACACACACACACACACACACACACACACACCTCTTTGGTGAGGTTTGCGGAAAAAGCTGAAGCAATGACGGCCGACATTTCTCATCATGCCATGCTGGCCTAAGGGGCGTTCTTCAGCCCGACGCATAGCCCCACTTAAGCAATACATCACCTGTCGTAAAGCTTGTTACTGCAGCCACCGATGTTTGTTTACACGCTTCACGACGCAGTTTGATGAGGTCATCATTTGCGCACCGGTAAATGTCTCCTGGCGAATTCCAGGCATTATTTTTATCGGTTTTCATTCTAGGCAAAAAACCCAATAACGATATAAACATATATTATGTTTTTATGCCAATATCGGGCATCCCTGGTTTTTTATTTAAAATGCAAATGTTTACTTTGTAACACAAGTGTTTCTATGATAGAGTTTGTAATGGGTGTGTTCGGAACATGTTGTCTTCTGTTGGTAATTGTCATTCTTGTGCTGGTTTATAGTTTTAACCATAATTGTGGTGGCTGGTGTAGTGTTCTTGACATCAACTCTGTCAAGAAACAAACTGTTTTATTATGCCTCGCATTCATGGGGTTCTGAGCTGGTGTATGTTATCAACTTGTGAACCTTGTTGTCTTAATGGGCATTAACAGTGGGCATTAACTCAAATGCAACAGCTCTTATATGGTGAAGCCTCTACAAAATGAAACATTAATTACTTGCTGTAACTCCAGACCGTGAATTTCGGCATAGCTTCCTAAGACTTAGGCCCCCCTTCTCCACCGACAGTGAGATGTTATCAAGTGCAGATTCACCAAATTATGTAACCATTCATTTGACTATGAACCCAGTTCCAGTTGCTGATGATAACTGGAATCTATTACACACATGGGGCTCTATTTTCGTTTCCACGGAGGCGCGGCACAAAGTTCGGTGCGCTTCGCCGATGGGGCGTGGCGGCGCAGACTTTGGTATTTTCGTGCACTGCACTGCGGGGGCAACTACTCCCCCTTCTCATCTCATCCCACCCAGCGGCGCAACTCTGAAGGAGGGAAGGGAGAAGGTGTGGAGTGGGTTTGACACTGCCGAGTCCAGTCTTCACCAATCACATCAGCTCCTCGCCTCACCTTTAAAAACACCGCTGGCGAGGCGCATGGCAAGTTTTGAGGATGACTGAGCCATCCCTCATCCAGAGGGGTGTACCCCAGAAAGACTGTAGGGATGCTAGGGATGCAATCCAAATTTCAACAAGAACCCTTGCTTAGTTTCCAGCTGGCTCTCAGGTGTTGCAGGGAAAATGATGTGCTCATTTGCATGTCAGACTAGACTGGAGGAAACTGCATGTATAGCCAAGCAGAGAGCAGACTGACTGATCCCCACCACCGAGGCCATGGTATGTTGAAAAGACCCGGTGGCGAAGAAGGTCAGACCCGCTGTCACCCTTACTGCGACCGGGAGAGCGCAGCCGGGGTGCACATCGGAGGCCACGATGCACGCTACCTAGTCGACGACCTCCCTTGGCGGATGTAATTTGTTCCTGGGACATGCAAAAGAGTAGATGATTAAAGAAAATTGCATAGCCTACAGTGTTGAAGGTGTTATTCTCGTGGCCCACCTGCAATCCTGCTCACTCATGTCTAAATATGAGGTCCTTCGATGGTAAATCCTCGGCCTCCTCCTCCTCCTCCTCAAGGCAGTGATGTACTCCATCTTTGTACATAACGTTAAGCATTACAATTATAACATTTGTGGCCATCCATCCATCCATCCATTTTCACCCGCTTTATCCGGGGCTGGGTCGCGGGGGCAGCAGTCTGAGCGGGGACGCCCAAACTTCCCTCTCCCTGGACACTTCCTCCAGCTCATCCGGGGGGATCCCGAGGTGTTCCCAGGCCAGCCGAGTGGCACAGTCACTCCAGCGTGTCCTGGGTCTTCCTCGAGGTGTCCTCCCGGTGAGACATGCCTGGAACACCTCCCTAGGGAGGCGTCCAGGGGGCATCCGGTAGAGATGCCCGAGCCACCTCAGCTGAGCTCCTCACCCTATCTCTAAGGGAGCGCCCTGCCACCCTGCGGAGGAAATTCATTTCAGCCGCTTGTATCCGGGACCTCGTTCTTTTGGTCATGACCCAAAGTTCATGACCATAGGTGAGGGTAGGAATGTAGATTGACTGGTAAATTGAGAGCGTCGCCTTTCGGCTCAGCTCCTTCTTCACCACAACAGACCGATACAGCGACCGCATTACTGCTGCCGCTGCGCCGATCCGCCTATCAATCTCACGCTCCATTCTTCCCTCACTCTTGAACAAGATACTTAAACTCCTCCACTTGAGGCAGGAACTCTCCCCCAACCCGGAGGGAGCAAACCACCTTTTTCCGGTCGAGAACCATGGCCTCAGATTTGGAGGTGCTGACTCTCATCCCAGCTGCTTCACACTCGACTGCGAACCGCCCCAGTGCATGCTCAAGGTCCTGGCTCGAGGAAGCCAACAAGACAACATCATCCGCAAAGAGCAGAGACGAAATCTGCCGGCTCCCGAGCCGAACCCCCTCCGGCCCCTGTCCATAAAAATAATGAACAGAACCGGTGACAAAGGGCAGCCCTGGCGGAGTCCAACATGCACTGGGAACAGGTCCGACTTACTGCCGGCAATGCGGACCAAGCTCCTGCTCCGGATGTACATGGACTGTACAGCCCTTAGCAGAGAGCCTCCAACCCCATGCTCCCGGAGCACCTCCCACAGAATGACGCAAGGGACACGGTCGAATGCCTTCTCCAAGTCCACAAAACACATGTGGACTGGTTGGGCAAGCCATGAACCCTCAAGCACCCTGTGAAGGGTATAGAGCTGGTCCAGTGTTCCACGGCCAGGACAAAAACCGCATTGTTCCTCCTGAATCCGAGGTTTGACTATCGGCCGGATTCTCCTCTCCAGTACCCTGGAATAGACTTTCCCAGGGAGGCTGAGGAGTGTGATCCCCCGATAGTTGGAACACACCCTCCAGTCCCCCTTTTTAAACAGAGGGACCACCACCCCAGTCTGCAAGTCCAGAGGCACCCTCCCCGACTGCCACGCGTTGTTGCAGAGGCATGTCAACCAGGACAGCCCTGCAACATCCAGTGACTTGAGGTACTCAGGGCGGGGGGATTGCCACTACGACAGGCACCGGCGACTTAACGGCCACAGCTACGGACGGCTGCATCAACAATGGAAGTGGAAAACATGGTCCATTCAGACTCGATGCTCCAACCTCCCTCGGAATCTGGTTGAAGCTCTCCCGGAGGTGGGAGTTGAAGACCTCCCTGACAGTGGGTTCTGCCAGACGTTCCCAACAGACCCTCACAGTGCGTTTGGGTCTGCCAAGTCTGTCCCACTTCCTCCCCTGCCAGCGGATTAACTCACCACCAGGTGGTGATCAGTTGACAGCTCAGCCCCTCTCTTCACCCGAGTATCCAAGACATACCGCCATAGGTCAGATGATACGACTACAAAGTCGATCATTAACCTTCGGCCTAGGGTGTCTTGGTGCCACGTGCACTGATGGACATCCTTATGCTTGAATATGGTGTTCATTGTGGACAAACTGTGCACAGCAATCGAATAACAGAACACCGCTCGGGTTCAGATCGGGGAGGCCGTTCCTCCCAATCACACCCCTCCAGGTATCACTGTTGCTACTCACGTGAGCATTGAAGTCCCCCAGCAGAACGATGGAGTCCCCTGTTGGAGCACTTTCCAGTACCCCTCCCAGGTAGAAGAGAGTCCAGCCTCTCTCAAGGAGTTGGGTTCCAGAGCCCAGACTGTGCGTGGAGGTGAGCCTGACTATCTCCAGTCGGTACCGCTCAACCTCTCGCACTAGCTCTGGCTCTTTCCCCCCCAACGAGGTGACAATCCATGTCCCCATCGCCAGAGTCGTTGTCCAGGGTTTGGGTCATCGGGACCCCCGCCCACGACTGCCACCCATAACGCAAAGCACCGGCCCCTTCTGGTCCTTCCTGCGGGTGGTGGGCCTACGGGAAGGCGGGCCCACGTCGCTCCTTTGGGCTGTGCTCGCCTGCGAGCCCCAGGGTGGGGCCCCGGTGACGCCAATCCGGGCGACGTAAATGCCCTTGTTTTTTTAACTTCCATAGGGACTTTTGAACCGCTCTTAGTCTGACCAACCTGTTTGCCTTGGGAGACCCTACCAGGGGCATTAACCCCCGGACAACATAGCCTCTAGGATCATTCGGGCACTCAAACTCCTCCACCACGAAAAGGTGGCGGTTGTATTTGGAATGAAATGACGTGGGTAATAGCGGACAACGATCATCACTTTTTTCCGTGTGTCTGTTTCTCTCTGTCTCTCGAGTGCTCTGAGATAGATGCAGTATATATGCTCTGTAGGATGCCACGGCTGTTTCTGGTTGGCACAGCGACGATAATTGATTAGTTTGCATCCCTTTTTCACCTGTGTACATTCAGTCAGGTTGAGTGACCATTACGCGTTCCGAAAGCGCTTGCAATGTGGTCAGATATATATATATATATGCTGACTCAGATAGTTGAATTGAATCGTGGCTGTTGCTAATTATTGATCGCAGTGTCACAGTGGACACTGTGGAAACCTGCCTGTGAGGTATTGGTGGCGTGGGCGCACGACTCCGCCAATTTGCAAAAATCCACTTGCGGCCACTGGCGCACAGAGTTTTCAGCGCACTTTTACACCACCGGTGTTGACCAAAATGAACCAAAAATCCAAATCCGCCAGCTGATCCTGCCGACACCAACTCCTACTGCGCCGCAACGTCCATCCTGGCGTACCTCTGTGTGCCTCGGTTTACAGAAATACCAAGTGCGCTACGCGTCCGCCTGCACTGCACGAAAATACCACTGCGTGGGGTGCGCACCCTGCGCTCCGCCAGTGGCGGGGACAAAAACAGAGCCCATGGACTTAGTGAGTGACACCAGCAAGGTTATTTTTAACACAAACCAAACACTCTCAACCATAGACAATGAGCTGTCGTGTAGCATCAACCATTTAAAAATCAAAACTGTTTGTTTGACCTGATTTTTGGATGGCATCACCTACTATGTGGTAATATTGATACTGCCTCTCCTTTTAAAATGGAGAGTGTCCCATCCTTTGTCTGAAGGCTTTGTAGCTGAAGAAAGCCAAGGACTGCTTTCAGGGTGTGGACAACCTTGGCGGGCCTATAGGAGTCTTCTCTCTGGTTTACTGGTATTGGAGGGTGGAGCCTTTGGAACATCACTGTGGTTGTTCTGTATTCATAGCATGGGGAATAACCACTGAAACAACTCAATACAGGCATTCATACATATGAAAAGTCTGACGTCAACAAGACAAAATGGTTCTCATCTTGTTTTCTGTGGCCTCAAGTTGCTCTTGACAACAGAGGTCTACGAATTACCAAATTATTGTGAGCAAGATTTGGCAGTGGATGGGCCCTCCATCTGTATGCCATTTTCTCTTAAGCCTGACCAGAGGTGTAGAGATGTAATCATCGAGGAGTTCACAAGGAGCTAATAAATAGTTTTATTAGCCCTACATCACACCGCACAACACTTAACCAACAATCGTTGTTGAGCACATGACAAATTTGAAGATGGTTTGCGTTGGTATTGTCTTTGTTATGCATGTGCAGAGTTTGGGAGAGCATAGGTTGTTTACATGTGTAAGTGTCTGTCTTTCTTTGTATTGTAGGAAAACTCGTAAATGGTAAATGGACTATATTTGTATAGCGCTTTTCTAGTCTAAAGACCACTCACAACGCTTTTACAACTCAAGTCTGCATTAACCTGTTCATGCACACATTCATATGGCAGCTAAGGTGAAAGTTAGTATTGGTGGACAATGAAATGTAGGCAAAGAGAAATAGAGCTCTGTGAAATACGAACAGAGAGAGTGATACAGTGTTTCATTTTCTATGCCAACAACCAAGTGTTCATTGTTGCACTGGCCCCAGAGTAACTCCTGCCCAGAGGGCAATTCAATTCAATTTTAATTGTATAGTACCAAATCACAACAGAAGTTGTCTAAGGACACTTTACATATAGAGCTGATACAGACCAAACACATTCATCTACGAAGACCCAACAGTTCCCTCGTGAGTAAGCACTTGGTGACAGTGGCAAGGAAAACTTCCTTTTAACAGGCAGAAACCTCAGGCAAAACCAGGCTCTGGGTGCCTCGACCGGTTGCGAGAGAGAAAGAGAGAGAGACAGACAGAAATGCAATCACAGTAACAGTAACAGTGACAGTGGATGTAATAATAGTAGTGGGAGTTGCAGTGGATGTCAGGTAGGACCATGGCAGGAGGCGTAGCTATAATCCACAATCTAGATTCAGCCACTATCCATGGGAACCTGCGAGACGACAATGCACAAAGACTCCGGTGAAGAAGCTAAGTTAGTAACACGCCATGATAGGACATGAAAGCGTGCAGATGGAGAGGGAGAGAAGAACAGAGGAGCTTGGTGTATTTGGAGGTCCCTGATAGTCTAATCCTATAGCAGCATAACTAGGGGCTGGTCCAAGGCAAGCCTGAGCCAGCCCTAACAATAAAATTTATCAAAAAGGAAAGTTTTAAGCTTACTCTTAAATGTAGAGACAGTGTCTAAAAGACTGGAGTAAAGACTGGAAGATGGCTCCACAGGAGAGGAGCTTGATAGCTAAATGCTCTGGGTGGCACGGTGGTAACACTGTTGCCTCACAGCTGGAACGTCCCGGGTTCGATTCTCGCTGTGGGCACCAGGGGCGTGTCCTCCACCATGGCTTCTGTGTGGAGTTTGCATGTTCTCCCCGTGTTCACCTGGGGTATCCTCCATAAAAATACCCCCACCAAAAACATGCAAGAAGATCACCACCTGACCAATGGTGACAAAAAGAACTGGGTCCCCGGGCGCTGGTCGGATGGCCCACCACTCCTGGTCTGCCGCGGAGGAAGGAGGACCAGGATGGGTTAAAGGCGGAGGACAAATTTCACCACTGCATGTGTGTGTGCATGTGGATGTTACTGTGTGACAAATGAAGGGGATTGTCCCTCTGATTCTACTTCTTCTTCCCGTTCTACTTTTGGAGACTTTAGGAAGCGTAAATAAGCCTTCATTCTGGGAATGCAGTGTTCTAGTGGGGTAATAAGGTACTGTGAACTCTTTAAGATAAGATGGAGCCTGACCATTTATGGCTTTGTAAGTAAGGAGAATGATTTTAAATTCTATTCTAAATTTTACAGGGCAGAGTGGCTTCTATCGGAGAAATATGATCTCTCTTCCTTGTTTTTGTCAGAACATGTGCTGCAGCGTTTTGGAGCAACTGGAGAGTATTCAACAACAAATTTGGGCAGCCTGATAGTAAGGAATTGCAGTAATCCAAACTGGAAGTTACGAATGCATGGATTAGTTTTTCTGCATCGTTTTGAGACAGGATGTGCCTGATTTTTGCAATGTTATGTAGGTGAAAAAAAGCTGTCCTTGTTTTACATTGGATTCTTAACAGTGGTACTACAGGCCAGCGCAGTGCCATCCATAACTGCTATATCATCAGAAAGTGAGTTTCTAAGGTGTTTAGAGTGTAGTACTTTAACTTCAGTTTTGTCCGAGTTTAAGGTCTGTAGTTGGCTAGAACCCCTGCATCAAGAGTAGGCTTTTTAAGTAGAGGTTTTATTACAGCTACTTTAAAGGACTGTTGTACGTAGCCTGTTGATGAAGACAGATTAATCATGTCTAATAAATAAGTGCTAATTAAGGGTAAAACTTCTGTAAACAACTTAGTTGGGATGGGGTCTAGAATACAGGTTGATGATTTTGAAGACAAAATTATTGAAATTAGTTTGTGAAGGTTGACCTGTGAAAAACTTTGTAAAACTACGACAGGTTTAATAACAGTTTCTGCAGTTTCTGTGTTTGAAGATAAATCAGTACCTGTTGACAGCAGGAGGTGATGAATTCTGTCTCTAATAGTAGGAATTTTATCATAAGAGAAGCTCATGAAGTCATTACTCTTCAGAGCTAAAGGAATACATGGTTCAACAGAATTATGGCTCTCTGTCAGCTTGGCTACAGTGCAGAAGAGAAATCTGGGATTGTTCTTATTTTCCTCTATTAGTGCAGAGTAATAGGCTGCTTTCGCACTGCGGAGGGTGACACAGTGGCAACACTGTGCACAACTCACAGCTAGAAGGTCCCGGGTTTGATTCCTGGCTGGGGTGCTGTGGGCGTTGAGGGCGTGCAGGCACCATGCCTTATCTCGAGGAAAGGGGCCTTTCTGTGTGGAGTTTGCATGTTTTCCCCATGTTCACCTTGGGGATCCTCCATAAAAAAATGAAAACCCCCTCTAAAAAATATGTATGAAGATCACCACCTGACCAATTGTGACGAAAAAGAAACTGGGTTCCTGGGCGCCAATCGAATGGCAGCCCACCGCTCCTGGTCTGCCGTGGAGGAAGGACTTACCAGGATGGGTTAAAAGCATGACACCAGTAATGCACATAAGTGAGAGGATGTGGGGAACTTCTAGCAGGTGATACCATTTAAGACCAGAAGTCTCACATAACTAAAGGAAACTAGGATCCTAGAGGAAAATGATTTCAATTCAGTTACATTACATCCTTACTGCCCTACCTTTGCCGTGGACTACTCTTAAAACTAAGATAACGGTCCCACCCTATGTTTTATCGGTTTATTTTACTCTATTTATCTTATTCTTTTATCCTTTTACTGATTATAAATGCCCCCCCCCAAACGTAACATCCAGTAGGATGTTACATTTTTACCTTCACCTAACCCCTCATGCACAACCATAACATCACATTGCAAAAACATCACAGATGTTTCACACACATTTATATGCTGCATTTTGGAGCTTTCACAGAGGAGCTCTTGCATGTCGAGTCAAGCGAGTCAGGGCAGGTTAGTGAATTTCTACTATCTGTGCCCTCAGGACGGGAGGTTCTTTCCACTGTCTCAGCCAGCAGCAGTAAATGTGTGAATTAATTCTGTCTATGTATGTATAATATTTTATACATGAATGTGAATCATATTGTCAGACACTAAGTTACTGTTTAGTGCTATTTGTTTAAGTACTGAAGCTCACCTATGGAGTGCGTGCATATGTGCACCCTCACTGTTAAGCTGTGGCTTGTTTTGAGGGTTATACTGTATGTTCCAATGAACAAAAATACGAACACAACACTTATGTTTTTGCTCCCATTTTTCATGAGCTGAACTCAGAGATCTAAAACATTTTCTATATACACAAAAGATCAATTTCTTTCAAATATTGTTCACAAATCTTTCTAAATCTGTTAGTGTTAGTTTGCCAAGATAATCCATCCCACCTCACAGGTGTGGCATATCAAGATGCTGATTAGACAGCATGAATATTTTTTTAAAAAAAAAATACTTTATTTATACATTTTCAGAATAGAACAACAAGGCACATTACAACCCAAACAATTACCCCCCTCTTCCCACCCCCCTCCCCCAAAGCAGGCTGGGGAAAAAAAAAAAAAAAAAAAAGGTGAAGGCTGTACGCTGTACTCTATAAAAGCGGTTTCTATGGCCATCCAGGACTGTAATAAAATTATACTTTAAAAAAAATTAGACAAAAAAAATTTCAAACATATTCAGGACACTGAGGTATCATGAGGGCCCTCTCCGCTGTGTGATATGATCAAGAAATGGTTGCCATATCTGATGGAATTTTTCTGATGACCCTGACATCTCAAATCAATTTTTTTCAATAAATAAGGTGTTTGAGAGCTCTGTGAGCCAGGCTTCAAAACTTGGAGATATATCTTTGTTCCAGACTTTAAGAATGATTTTCTTAGCAATAACCATCCCATACTGTATTGACAGAACCTTCTAGTGGCCAAGAGTCTCAAGCTGGTGAGACCAGCCAAGGATGTCTGTCTCTGGGTCTGGAGGGAGATCATATCCATAAACCTCAGAGTAAAAGTGAAAAATTTCCCCCCAAAATCTATGAAGTTTATTGCAGAACCAAAACATATGTGCCAGTGTACCATTGAACTGCTTACATTTTACACATAGTGGTGAAGTGGATGAAAAGAATGAATGCAGTTTAACACGTGAATAATGGAGTCTGTGTATAACCTTATATTGAATTAGCTTTTGTCTTGAGTTAATTGAACATGCATGTATATTAGAAAGACATTTGCACCATGCATCCTCTGAGATGGTAGTACCTATTTCCTTCTCCCAACACTCTCTCAAATGTTGTGTACTTGGAGCCGTTTGAGCTGCAAACACATTTACAAACATGGACAGCAGCTTTCTGGTCTCAGGTTCCTTTGCTAGAAGAGAGTAGACTTCGTCTGGGGAATTATAAGTTTCAAATTTTAAAATGTAGTAATGTAATCTAGTATAGTTCCTGACTTGCAAGTACCTAAAAAAGTGAGATGGCTGTAAATCAAATTTGCCTTTAAGTTGGTCAAAAGAAGCGAAAACATTGTCAATATATAAGTCTTTCACAGTCACCAGGCCTTTCCCTTTCCAAAAAGAGAAAACAGGGTCAGATTGAGAGGGATGAAATGCATGATTATGACAAATGGGGACAAAAATAGAAGTGTTTATTAAATTAAATGTTTTTCTAATTTGGCACCACACCTTTAATGAGTGTTCTACTATAAATCCAGTCCCTTTAAATGGTCCAGGACTTCTCTTTGTAGTATTGAGTAGTGCTGGGAGGGAGGTACCAGTGATGTCCTGTTCTATAGCCAGCCATGATGGAGTAGTGTCATTAGGTTCTACAGGATAAGCTCGCTGCCAATATACAAGTTTCTGTGCATTTGCTGCCCAATAATAATGTTGGAATAGAGGGAGCACTAGTCCACCCAGTTCTTTTGACTTGCAAAGGTGTTTTTTACTTATGCGATGTGATTTATATCCCCAAATGAAAGGCATAATGATTGAGTCCAGTGTTTTAAAAAACTTTTTAGACAGGAAAATGGGTATATTCTGAAATATGTACAAAAATCTGGGTAAGGTCACCATTTTTCACCATTGGCATTAATTCTGCCAATCATTGACGTGGGGAGTGTTCGCCAAAGATCAATATCACTTTTAAGTTTATCAATCATCCATCCATCCATCCATTTCCACCCGCTTATCCGGGGCCGGGTCGCGGGGGCAGCAGTCTAAGCAGGGATGCCCAAACTTCCCTCTCCCCGGACACTTCCTCCAGCTCATCCGGGGGGACCCCGAGGCGTTCCCAGGCCAGCCGAGCGACATAGTCACTCCAGCGTGTCCTGGGTCTTCCCCGGGGCTTCCTCCCGGTGGGACATGCCTGGAACACCTCCCTAGGGAGGCGTCCAGGGGGCATCCGGTAGAGATGCCCGAGCCACCTCAGCTGACTCCTCTCGATGTGGAGGAGCAGCAACTCTACTCTGAGCTCCTCCCGAGTGACAGAGCTCCTCACCCTATCTCTAAGGGAGTGCCCCGCCACCCTGCGGAGGAAACTCATTTTAGCTGCTTGTATCCGGGACCTCATTCTTTCGGTCATGACCCAAAGTTCATGACCATAGGTGAGGGTAGGAACGTAGATTGACCGGTAAATCGAGAGCTTCGCCTTTCGGCTCAGCTCCTTCTTCACCACGACGGACCGATACAGCGACCACATTACTGCCGCCGCTGCACCGATCCGCCTGTCAATCTCACGCTCCATTCTTCCCTCACTTGTGAACAAGATCCCATGATACTTAAACTCCTCCACTTGAGGCAGGATCTCTCCCCCAACCCGGAGGGAGCAAGCCACCTTTTTCCGGTCGAGAACCATGGCCTCGGACTTGGAGGTGCTGACTCTCATCCCAGCTGCTTCACACTCGGCTGCGAACCGTCCCAGTGCATGCTGGAGGTCCTGGCTCGATGGAGCCAACAAGACAACATCATCCGCAAAAAGCAGAGACGAAATCTGCAGGCTCCCGAACCGAACCCCCTCCGGTCCCTGGCTGCACCTAGAAATTCTGTCCATAAAAATAATGAACAGAACCGGTGACAAAGGGCAGCCCTGGCGGATTCCAACATGCACTGGGAACAGGTCCGACTTACTGCCGGCAATGCGGACCAAGCTCCTGCTCCGGTTGTACATGGACTGCACAGCCCTCAGCAGAGGGCCTCCAACCCCATACTCCCGGAGCACCTCCCACAGAATGACGTGAGGGACACGGTCGAATGCCTTCTCCAAGTCCACAAAACACATGTGGACTGGTTGGGCAAACTCCCATGAACCCTCAAGCACCCTGTGGAGGGTATAGAGCTGGTCCAGTGTTCCGCAGCCGGGACGAAAACCGCATTGTTCCTCCTGAATCCGAGGTTCGACTATCGGCCGGATTCTCCTCTCCAGTACCCTGGAATAGACTTTCCCAGGGAGGCTGAGGAGTGTGATCCCCCGATAGTTGGAACACACCCTCCGGTCCCCCTTTTTAAACAGCGGGACCACCACCCCAGTCTGCCAGTCCAAAGGCACCATCCCCAACTGCCACGCGATGTTGCAGAGGCGTGTCAACCAGGACAGCCCTGCAACATCCAGTGACTTGAGGTACTCAGGGCGGATCTCGTCCACCCCCGGAGCTTTGCCACCGAGGAGCTTGCAGACTACCTCAGTGACTTCGGCCCGGGTGATGGACGAATCGACCTCCGAGTCCCCAGTCTCTGCTTCCTCTGCAGAAGACATGACAGTGGGATTGAGGATATCCTCGAAGTATTCCTTCCACCGCCCGACAATATCCCCAGTCGAGTTCAGCAGCTCCCCACCTCCACTGTAAACAGTATTAATGGAGAGCTGCTTCCCCCTCCTGAGGTGTCGAACGGTTTGCCAGAATTTCTTCGAGGCCGACCGGTAGTCCTCCTCCATGGCCTCCCCGAACTCCTCCCAGACCCGAGTTTTTGCTTCTACAACCGCCCGAGCTGCTGCCCGCTTAGCCTGCCGGTGCCCGTCAGCTGCCTCAGGAGTCCTACGAGCCAACCAAGCCCGATAGGACTCCTTCTTCAGCTGGACGGCATCCCTTACTTCCGGTGTCCACCACCGGGTTCGGGGATTGCCGCCACGACAGGCACCGGCGACTTTACGGCCACAGCTATGGACGGCTGCATCAACAATGGAAGTGGAGAACATGGTCCATTCGGACTCAATGTCTCCAACCTCCCTCGGAATCTAGTCGAAGCTCTCCCGGAGGTGGGAGTTGAAGACCTCCCTGACAGCGGGTTCCGCCAGACGTTTATCAATCAGAGCTTTATAATTCAGTGTATAAAGTTGATCAGATTGTTTGGGGATTGTAGTGCTGAGATATTTAACGTGGGTGGTCACTTTTACCAGTAGATTCTTGAGAAAGTTGGGGTCTAAGTCCTCGCTCAGAGGCATAAATTCACATTTTTGCCAGTTTATAGTGTATCCTGATAGCTTTCCAAAATTTTTAATTTGGTCCAATAATGGTGGAATGGATTTTTCAGGCTGCGACAAGAACAGGATTATGTCATCAGCATACAATGCTATATAATGATCTATTTTGCCCAGATGTATAGGAATAATTTTTGGATTACATCTAATGCTTACTGCAAGAGGCCCAATACACAAAGCAAACAACAGAGGGCTCAGAGGGCAGCCCTGTCTGACACCTCGGTACAGATTGAAAGGGTGAGATCTGTCTAAGTTGGTGAGGACTGATACAGTTGGGTGCGCATAAAGCATTTCTACCCATGAACTAAAACCTTCACCCAAGCCAAATTCTCTAATTGTTAACAGCATATATTTCCAATCAACCTGATCAAATGCCTTGTGTGCATCTAGCGTAAGTACTGCAGATTTTGACTTTTTTTGTTCGCTATATACAATATTTAGTAATCTACGGACGTAGAAAAACGAAAATCTCCTGGGAATAAACCCCACCTGGTCTGGGTGTATAATAGTTGCAACATGTTTATTCAGTCTGTTTGCTAAGATTTTGGTGAACACTTTTGAGATCACTACCGAGAAGGGCAATAGGCCGGTAAGATGATGGATCAGTCTGATCTTTATCTTTTTTCAATATTAAAGAAATGTTTGCTGTATATAATGAATCTGGCAATTTTGTATTCTTTATTGATTCTTTAATCATTCTCAGTAATAGGGGGGCCACATCGTCAATGAATGCTTTATAAAAAATCAATGCCAAGGCCATCAGGACCACATGACTTTCCACCCGGAAATTCCTTTATGGCCGTGACAACCTCCTGTAATGTAATTTCAGCATTAAGTTCATTTTGCGCATTACAGTCTAGTTTAGGAAGTGGGAGGGGGTGTAAGAATTGAAGAATATCTACTTCTGCTGCAGAGCTTTGAGATTTGTATAATTTTTCCAAAAAGTCCCTGAAGCACTTATTTATTTCAACAGGGTCTGTAACAATGGAGTTTTTAATTTCATGAATAGCCCTGCTAGCCTGTGCCCCTCATAGCCGCTGTGAGAGAAGAGGGCCAGGTTTATCCCCCAGCTCAAATTGTTTATGCCTCACTTTCAACAATAAAGTTTTGATTTGCTGAGAGAGAATGCTGTTATATTCATGCTTTAACTTAACAATCTCTTTCAGTAAAGATGAAGATGGAGCCTCTCTGTACTGTTTTTTAAGGAGGGCAAGCTGTGAATCTATAACTGATAACCTTTGTCTCCTCTGTTTTTTTTTGTCCAGCTTCATAGGATAAAACAAAACCTCTTATCACAACCTTAAAGGCCTCCCATAAAGTTGAGTCTGAGACCTCGACTGTGTCGTTAAAAGTTAAATAGTCCTTTATTGAAAGAGAGCATTTTTCCAAAAATATTTTGTCATTAAGAAGACTTGGATTAAATCGCCAATTGTAGTGGGGGGTTTTTTCCACCCAAAGTCCATGCCTATAGAAACTGGGCTGTGGTGTGAAATTAAGATGTTAGAATATTTAGATGACTTAGGAATTACTGTTAGCTTAGAATCAATTAAAAAATAGTCAATTCTTGTGTATGTATTGTGAACTTGTGAGAAAAAAGAATATTCTTTCTCTGTGGGATTGTAAATCCTCCAAATATCAACCAGTGGCCTAAAACCAGTGACCAGGGCCTAAAACGCAGTTGAAATCACCACCGACAATCAAGTTGGTTTTTGCTAGATCAGGTATTAGACGGAAAACACCTCGGAAAAAACCTGGATTGTCAAAGTTTGGTGCATATAAATTAAGGAGGGTGACATGAACAGTTAAAATAGTGCCAGTCACAATTATGAAATGAGCATGTGAATCTGTTTTAGTTGAAATGTGTTGAAAGGAATATTCTTTTTAATTAAAATTGCCACACCACTTGCCTTGGCGGAAAAAGTTGACTGAATGATTTGTCCTATCCAGCTACACCTAAGTTTTAAGGCCTCCGTGTGTTTAATATGTGTCTCTTGCAAATACAAGATATCAGCATGCAAATCATGCAAGTGAGACAATATCTTGGCTCTCTTGGATGGGTTATTTAACCCTCTGACATTCCAAGAAGTTAGATTAATAATGTTATTCACCATATGATCATTCTTTGGGCTACCCATGACACCCCTACAATATAGAAATACAAGATGCTATTGTATATAAACAAAATATGATGAGTACAGCATGAACCAAACTGAAAGAAAATACCCCCCAAACTCCCTGCTTTGCCTTCCCTAAAGAAAAGGGGTAATGTAAAACCCACATAGCAGCGGAGCTGCTGAGAAAGGAGCCTAAACCTAAAAGGCAAACTAACACCTTATCCCCTGTCACAGCCCCTTACCACCCTCCTGTAAGTGAATTGTTAACACTCCTTTTGAATCCAGCAATTAGCATTCTAGAACCTATTTTTAAGCTTCCAAAAGTGAAACATAAAAAATAACAAAACGCATTTTACAGTCTGTGACTCCTGCAAGTTTTTTTTTCTTCCATTTTTTTCCTTTAAGAGCAAGTAATGCCTTTGTAATGTATGATCTAATCCTAGAGGCAACAACAAGTAACAGTGACGTTACACAGATGTCATAACGTTAAGGGAACATAACTGAACATAAACTCTGGGTCTGAGTTCTGTAATTGTTGCAAGAACATGTCGGCTTTTGCCTCACCATTCATTTGGTCCATTTGTCCACAATGAAATGTCTGATGCATTGGCGTCGTCATTCGGTGCCTTCAGCTGCTGGAGGTTGTATGTGTTTGTCAACATAGGTAGCTGCCTCTTTTGACGATTCAAATATTTTGGTTTGACCAGCATGAGTAAAAATCAGATGTGTGGGAAACAGAAACCCATGCTAGATACCGGCCTCCTTGAGTTTCAGTCGAACTGCCTCAAACTCCTTGCGGTCCTTCATCACCTCTGCTGTAAGGTCCGGAAAGATGCTGATGCGCTGCCCATCATAATTTAGCGGACCTTCGTTGCGAGCCACCCAGATTATCTTCTCTTTCACGGCGTCGTGGTGTATCCTGGCGATCATGATTCGTGGCTGGTTGCTTGGTGCGCCGACGCGGTGGGCATGGTCCACTTTAATTCTTCGGGGGAAATGCTCAGCTCCCAGGAGTTTAGGTAGCAAGTCAGACACAAATGTAGTTGGAGAGCCTCTTTCAGTTTTCTCTGGCAGACCCACAATTTTAATGTTTTGTCTCCTTGAGCGGCCCTCTAAATCATTCACTTTGGCTTTCAGAAATTTATTTTATACATACAGGTCATCATAACTTTTTTCCAGTTTGGCCAGACGTCCGTCAAACTCTCCGTGCCATTCTTCCAGGTTTATAATGCGTGAAGTGTTGGAGGCGACTGCATTTTTAACCCCAGCAATGCTCTTATGTTTTCAGATACATTCTTATGTTTTCAGATACATGGGCCAGACGTGGCCATCGAACTGGCCGGGGGGGGGGGCTCTGGCACCGTAAAGTTCCTGGAGCACCTCCTCTTTTTGCATTCTTCGTACGGTCAGAAAACCAGTCGGTATCTGGTGTGACCACCATTTGCCTCAACGCATCTCCTTGGCATAGAGTTGATCAGGTTGTTGATTGTGGCCTGTGGAATGTTGGTCCACTCCTCTTCAATGGCTGTGCGAGGTTGCGGGATATTGGCAGGAATTGGAACACGCTCAATGGATGACATGTCCAGTGAGTATGCTGGCCATGCAAGAACTGGGATGTTTTCAGCTTCCAGGAATTGTGTACAGATCCTTGCAACATGGGGCCGTGCATTGACATTGACATCAGCAAACCGCTCACCCACACGACGCCACACACGCTGTCTGCCATCTGCCCTGAACAGTGAAAACCGGGATTCATCCGTGAAGAGAACACCTCTTCAACGTGCCAGATGCCATCAAATGTGAGCATTTGCCCACTCAAGTTGGTTACGCCATTGAACTGCAGTCAGGTCTAGACCCCAATGAGGACACCGAGCATGCAGATGACCTTCCCTGAGATGGTTTCTGACAGTTTGTGCAGAAATTCTTTGGTTATGCAAACCGATTGTTGTAGCAGCTGTCCGGGTGGCTGGTCTCAGACGATCTTGGAGATGAACATGCTGGATGTGGAGGTCCTGGGCTGGTGTGGTAACACATGGTGTGCAGTTGTGTGGCCGGTTGGATGTACTGCCAAATTGTCTGATGTACTGCCAAATTGTCTTTGGTGTGTAGGACACTGTTAAAAACATTTTATGACTGTGGTGGCATCTGCAGTTTTCTCTGTAGTGATCTGCTGGGGGTGTGGAAGCTCTGTGAGGGACAGGAAAAGACAACAAACTGATCAGGAGAGCTGGCGCTGTCCTGGACTGCCCTCTGGACATCAAGAAAGTGGGTGAGAGGAGGATGTTAACCAAGCTGACATCAATCACCCCCACCCACCCCCTGCATGTGACAGTAGGGGGCTTAAGCAGCTCCTTCAGTAACAGACTGCTGCATCCAGTCTGTAAGATAGAACGCTACCACAGGTCCTTCATCCCAACAGCTGTCAGACTTTTTAACTCCAGCATCATGTAATGTAGCACTGTGTTGGCGCTTTTTCCCAATTCTATATCATAAACCCACTTCTGTTATAAATGCTGATATACTGTATGCTCACACTATCCATTTCATCTGGTGCAATTTCTAAGTTGTAGATTTCTCTCAACTGTGCAATAACACTAGCTATTATCCATATTGGCAACAGTACTTTTATAAACTGTATATATCGTGCATATACTATATGACTAGACTGTAGACTAAATTTCCCCAGTGTGGGATCAGTAAAGTCTAGTCTTGTCTTGTCTTGTCTTGTCTTGTTTGTGTTGCTTGTAGCCATTACTGAAGAACTATCACCACAGATGTAAAACAATAGCTAATGTTACACCATTTCCACCGTTCTCAGACTCTGCTCCTCCCAACCGCAGAAGGTTAATAAGCCTTTTTTCCATCAATTTCTTACATTCTACACTCTAATGAAAACAACTTTTAGTACTCCTCATAGTTTCTTTGTTTGGTGGCAACCATAAACGACACAGAGTCGAGTTAAAAGAGTGTGTTGTAATGCTTCCTATGCAGAAAATCACTTCATCCTCCCTCCATTTGCAGTTCGCACCACAACAAAAGAGTGACAAGTCATGTCTTTGCAAACAACTTATACGTGAGTTGACATTATGAATCAATCAAGTGTTTCACAGGGGAGAAGAACATATGTAATGTGTTTTTATCTGTCTGTTTGTCACTGTTAACAGAAACTACAGTCTGCAGTGTAGTTCATATACTTCAGTGATAAACCACGGAATTGTAAGTGAGTAACATTAGGCTTCATGATAGAAGAAAGCATTTATATTATATATCAGTGGTTTTTAGTGAAAGATTTTGGTCAATCTAAAATGTGTGTGTCCTGGCATTTAGACATGAAGTAATTTTCCTTGTATTTTTAGACAAGTTATTAGGAAAATGACTTTTTTTTGTTTTTCTGGTAACATTTTCTCCAGGGGCGCATACCACCTAATGGTTTCACTATCACTCTGCACAGTTTCATTATTACCACTCCCCTTGGATACTTGTTCTAGTGCCAGCACTGTTTGGTTGACATACACTTTACTGATGATTGGATCCTCAAGAGATTAGAAAAAATGAATATGAAATTCAGACAGATTATGGGAACTGCAATATTCTGATGATACCGCCCAACATTCGTTTATCCTAATTGATGATTTGTGCAATGTTGTCCTTTAATTCAAATATTTAAAAATCTGTCGTGAAGTGAAATTTTCACAGACCTTAAACTTTTTAACACTTGCAGACTCTTTATCTGTTAAATTTAATGTTGCTTTCCCACAGCATTTCGCTACAATGACCTGGTGTCCCCTCACTTTCTGGACGTGATTGCCAACCTCTCTGGCTGTACAGCCCACCGCCGCTTCAACAACTGCTCTGACATTTGTTTCCATCAGAAGTACCGCAGCCATGACGGGACCTGCAACAACCTGCAGCACCCTATGTGGGGTGCTTCACTCACTGCCTTCGAACGACTCCTGAAGTCTGTCTATGATAATGGCTTTAACCTGCCGAGAGGTGCTACTGAGCGACTGCATAATGGATACAGGTTGCCTCTGCCGAGGTTGGTGTCTACTACCTTGATTGGAACAGAGACCATCACTCCTGATGATCGCTACACTCACATGCTGATGCAGTGGGGTCAGTTCCTAGACCACGATTTGGACTCAACAGTTGCAGCCCTTAGCCAGTCAAGGTTCTCTGATGGCCAGTTATGCACTCAAGTCTGCACCAATGACCCACCATGCTTCCCAATCCAGTTCCCACCCAATGACCCACGGCAGCTGCGAAGTGGTGCCCACTGTATGTTCTTTGTCCGATCCAGCCCTGTCTGTGGCAGCGGGATGACTTCTCTGCTTATGAACAGCGTATATCCAAGAGAGCAAATCAACCAGCTGACTTCTTACATTGATGCTTCAAATGTCTATGGCAGTTCACGTCATGAATCTGAGGAAATCCGTGATTTGGCCAGCCAAAGGGGGCTGCTTAGGCAAGGTATCATCCAACGAACAGGGAAGCCACTTCTGCCATTTGCGACTGGACCACCCACTGAGTGTATGAGGGATGAAAATGAGAGTCCAATTCCATGTTTCTTAGCTGGAGATCACCGCGCAAATGAGCAGCTTGGTCTGACCGCCATGCACACGGTGTGGTTCAGGGAACACAACCGCATAGCTACGGAACTACTGAGACTGAACCCCCACTGGGATGGGGACACCATCTACCATGAAGCCAGGAAGATAGTGGGGGCCCAGATGCAGCACATCACGTACAGTCACTGGTTGCCAAAGGTAACAGCTGTCAGATTCAGTCGAATGTTAATTTTTTTTTGAGTTGCTGATTCTCTTTTTAACTTGTATTTTTCTGATAATTTCCTCTATGAAAACAAAAAGAAAGACATTCATTAATAGTGATACTGTGGTAACAGTCACAAGGATGATGATAAGAAGAAATAGGGTTACATTCCTTTTGTTGTTTCCTAGATCCTGGGTGAGGCAGGTGTGAAGATGATGGGACCATACACTGGTTACAACCCCAATATTAACGCCGGCATCCTCAATGCTTTTGCCACTGCTGCTTTCCGTTTTGGGCACACCCTCATCAATCCAATACTGTACAGGTTAGATGATGACTTCCAGCCTATCCCCCAGGGACATATCTCCCTGCACCGGGCCTTCTTTTCCCCATTCCGCATCGTGAATGAAGGCGGCATTGACCCACTCCTTCGTGGGCTCTTTGGTGTCGCTGGTAAGATGCGGGTTTCCACACAGATGCTGAATACAGAGCTGACGGAGAGGTTGTTCTCCATGGCCCATGCTGTGGCTCTGGACTTAGCTGCCATGAATATACAGAGAGGAAGGGATCATGGCATACCCCCGTACAATGATTACAGGACCTTCTGTAATCTGACCTCAGCTCAGACGTTTGATGACCTGAGGAATGAAATAAAGAATGCTCATGTCAGAGAGAAAATTCAGAGGTAATTATACACTTAAGATGATTATTCATATTTCTATATTTTCTACATTTTCTATAACTTGGCTGGAGATCAGTATGCAACAGATGGGACCAGGTAATCTGTGGGCTATAGCCACGCTTGTGGAAAGAAAAAAATTGTCATGGTTCTTGTCATCAATTTGAGACAAAGAATTTTGGTTTGACAGGAAGCTTGTGCTGTATAATAATTCTGGATCATAATATATTTACATAGTTTAGTATCCCTGACTATGTTACCTGTGTGGCAGGCTGTATGGCTCTCCTCTGAACATTGACCTGTTCCCTGCACTGATGGCTGAAGACCTGGTCCCTGGCAGCAGAGTGGGGCCCACCCTCATGTGCTTGCTGGCAGCTCAGTTCAAACGCCTGCGGGATGGAGACAGGTACAGTAAAACTCTTTGTCTTTGTCTCTCTCTAAACCCAACTGGTCGAGGCAGATGGTCACCCAACCAGAGCTTGGTTTGCCTGTTAAAATGAAGTTTTTTCTCATTTGCCAAGTGCTTGCTCATGGGGGAATTCTTGGGAACTGAAGGTCACAACACATCTCACCGCACGATTCACAAACACATAGCCTCAAAGAAAAACAAAGAAGGCGTCCAGTTCACCCCGTCAGTCACTCTTGGATACTGCGTGATTGTTTTTTCACTTTCTCTTTTTTCAGAATATTATTTACGGAGATCAGGCATTTTGCTTGTTACAGGCAACATGATATGGCATGATGATTACTATTGTTTTTTTAGCATCATTTTGTGAGAGGATCAGTCAAGAGTATCAATTAATCTGTTACATTTTATTAAGCTGATCTTACTAAACAAGTGTAAAATTAAAGCCATACAACATTGTTATCCATCATGTGAAATGCGGTTTAAAGGCATTTAAATTTCTTTTTCTATCAGTCACTTTCCTATCTTCTGTCTGTATTGTTCAGGTTCTGGTATGAAAACCCAGGCATGTTCACTCCTGCCCAGCTGACCCAGTTGAAGCAGACCTCTCTCACACGAGTGCTCTGTGACAATGGGGACAACATAACACATATCCAGCAGGATGTCTTCAGGGTGGCCGAGCTGCCCCATGGCTATGGCACCTGTGAAGACGTCCCTCAGGTCGACCTGCGCATGTGGCAGGACTGCTGTGAAGGTAAGAGCAAGTGGATGGATGGATGGCCCACAAATCACACATTTTTTAGAATTTCAAGACTTTTGATTTTGTTATATGGTTGTTTTCAACATGTTGCTTTATGTGGTTCTTAAAGTTCAATATTTTATTCAACCCAATTTACATTAACAAACTGTTTCAAAAAATATTTCATGGCAATCATGCCAAGTGCTATAAACACATCTTATTCCAGTGTTAGTGTGGTTTATTCGGAAAACACAGTTCCATACAGAACCATTACCTCTCACAGTCACATTTTTCATGTTCACTAATCTTTCAAAGCATATGCTTTTTTTCATGAGGAAAGAACACATAGTTTAAGAGGAAATTTAAGAATGGAAGAATAAACCTTATGTCATGCTTCAGCACCTCATAATGAAAAGAGGGTTTGACTTTTGAGAAACTATACCTGGGATCATTTCTCTGTGGCTTCAAGGTAAATCTCCCTTCCATCAGAACAAAAGTTCAAAGTCAAATGCCATTAAATGTCATGCCATTGCTAGGCTTCAGTGAAACAGTAGACCTCCTCCTCCTGAACACTCATGACATAATCAGTCTTGTGCTTTTCAGAGACTGCTCTAGTGATTGTTTGCTTTGTAACATTGATTTGGAGATAAGATCAGTGTGAAATGAGAAAATGCCTTAAATTGCAAAAGATAATCTAACAAATTACATTAGAAATCAGAAATCAGAAAAAGCTTTATTGCCAAGTACGATTTTACACATACGAGGAATTTGTTGTGGTGAAATTGGTGTATGACACATCTACTAAAATAAGAGCACAAAATATAACAATTTAAATATATATACACACAAGTCCGTTTTTTGTTGTTTGTTATTTTCCGGAAACACAGTCTGTTTTTTCAGAAAGAAGTCCAAGTTGAGCGTTAATGTAATGCATAGAGTTGTATTTATATCAATGTGACAAAATGAGTCCGAGGTGGAATGTGAAAAAAAACAAGGCACACCAATACACCGAGGCATCTTGATCTATAGTTAGTCTTTATGGACTGAAAGCAATGTTCGACTGCAATGTTTTTTTTTGTTTTGTTTTTTTAAATACAGCGTTAAGCAATCGTTATGATGAATTTTGTAGAATGAGCTTGCAGTATTAAGAAATTACTCATTTCTATCATTGCGCACAGAATAGGTCTCTTCGCAGTAAACCGAGGGGAAATACTGAACGTTATGTGGTAAGCACAAGCAGCTAAAAACTGTACAGTGTACCTATGCATATTACTGCATAGCTAACTACGAACATACATAGAGTTTATATGTTGCTGTGAGATCTGACTTGCCACTTGTCTGTATTTGGCATTCAGTAATATTCAATTTATGGTGATATTGATAGATATGTGCCCTGCGTTAAAATCCCAAAGGATGCAGTAAATTCACTGTCAAAGCGCTCAGGGGACACATCCTATTTTTTCCCTGGCGTTAGATAGTTAATTGATAGTGTTCAGTATGATAAGTATATATGTATATCTCATATATCAGTGAGAAATCTTAAGTTTTGAAACAGGTCACCTGTCATTCCCATGGTTGTCTCCCACTAAAATAGTGCAGCTACTTAATCGAGGCTAGCAGGGAGTTGAGGCTATATGGACATACAGTTTATCTTTTTTGGATTAGATTGAAGGTGAGTTCACAAGAAGACTGTCAACATATGACACCTTTTATCCCGTGTTTCTACAGTAATGTGTATTTGTCATTTTTCTTTAAGAGAGTGCAGGGAGCTTCCATTTAATTCAAATCATGTATGTATATTTTTTTAACATTTTGTCACCACCACAGAAATGCAAGGTAACTGCTTAAGTGTGATAAGGTGGTCAGACATTCATTGACTGTGGTTAGTTATTGGTTTGATTAATGGTTTGCTTAATTAATGGTTTGATTAAAAGTATAATAATGCATGTTGCCGTTGTTTTTTGATGGTGGCTGATCAGGCTAATTGTCAGCTAATTATACTACTCAAACTACAGTATGTAGTAACTGTGCCCTATGCTGCCCTTTGTTCGTTTTTTAAGTACTTTCTTACACATGGTGTGCTTGATGGTGTTAATAATGACTCCTGAAAACTTGAAAACTCAGCATTCTCTTTGCCTATTTTTTTTTGGTTTCCTTTTACAAGTAACATTAAAAATTATTCACCCAGAAACAGCTCTGTATAATATGACCTCCTTTGTCTTGTCTACTTTCAGCTAGTAGTGCTTGAGAAGATTGTCATCAGTGTGTTTAATGTTTAATATGTAAAAGAGAGTTGTAAGTCATTTTTGTGAATGCGCTCAGGATCACAGACTCAAATGCTAATAGTTGCATGGGTGTTCAGAGTTATTCAGATTAATCTTGATCACCCTCAACCCATTCAGAGATTTTATTTTATTATCAGAATTAACAATGACAATTAATATAATGAGTTGTTCACATTTAAAAAACTGACAGTATTTTGTGGAAAGTCAAATATTCACACACATTTTTGTGCACTCAATATTGTTTTTCAACACACCTACTCCTTATTGTTTCCTGTTTTGTCTTCATAGTATGTAATATCACTTAGATGTTATTGCATCATTGGTTTTACCTTGGTGCCTTGGTTTTTATTGTGTTGGAATCCCCCCTCTCATACTCCGATGCTCAAAGGCAGTGTAAGAGACAATTTAGCCACTTGGTTGATGTTGCAGTAACAATCTGGAGTGCTTTTATTTACTGTTTGGACCAAGTCATACACAGAGGACACTGCTAAGCATATTTGAATAGAATTGAATTGAATTTGAATGACATGTCTTGCACCATATTTTTCTGCACTCATTGTTGCCTTCAAGCCATGGCACATCTTGTCAGAGAAAAGTGTATCCTTTGCTCAGGTTCTGACATTTTTGTAGGTGGTGCAAAAACCAAAGTAGCTGTTGACAAGAAATGCATGTAGATGAGAAATGTTTCTTGCTGCTGTCTTCTTGTTCCTTTGAGTTGTATGGCAATTGGCATCCAGAAATGTTGCATTACCACCATCTGCTGGATTGCAACTGCTTCACAGTGCAAACTGTATACAGTAGTGATCCTCAAATAAGTTTGTCCAAGGGCCAGACATTCAAATAGAAAAAATATTTCGGCCTAATTAACTATACCTATTATTATGACCTATTATTGTTGTTGTTGTTGTTGTTAATACAAAACCCACAGTTCACCTACCAGTGAATGAGTCCTTATCCCAACAAAAAATATTCAGTTCATGACTCAATTTGGAGACAATCTTTGCTATGCTCTGACAACAGAGACCCAACAATTCCCTCATGAGCAAGTCCTTGGTGACAATGCCAAGGAAAAACTTCCTTTTAACAGGCTCTGGGTGGCTGGCCATCTGACTCGACCAGTTAGGTTCGAGAGAGAGAGAGAGAGAGAGAGAGAGAGAGAGAGAGACAGAGAGGAACAGACAGAGAGAGAGAGACAGAGGCAGACAGCCAGAGAGGGAGAAACACACAGAGAGAGACAGAGACAGAAAAGCAATCAAACTAACAGTGACAGTTCTAATAATAGACTCTTAACTATATGTAGTATATATAGCATAGTACATATAAATCTGATGTATTTATGTATGTGATATATGTACATATAGGGAACAGATAGTATATGTATGTAATATGGCACTATGGATGCAATAATAATGGAAGTATGACGAATAGTAGTAGCAGTTGCAGTGGATGTCAGGCAGAGTCATGGTAGCAGACGAAGCTACAATCCATAATCCAAGTTCAGCCACTATCCATGAGAACCTGCGAGATGACAAAGCACAATGATTCAGGGGAAGAAGCTAAGTTAGTTATATCCCTTGGTAGGACATGCAAGCATGGTGATGGAGAGGGAGAGAAAAACAGAGGAGCTTGATGTATCTTTGGAAGTCCCCCAACAGTCTAATTCTATAGCAGCATAACTTAAGGGCTGGTTCAAGGCAAGCCTGAGCCAGCAAGGAAAGTTTTAACCCTACTCTTAAATGTAGAGACCGTGTCTGCCACCCAGACAAAGACTGGAAGATAGTTCCTCAGGAGAGAAGCTTGATAGCTAAAGACTCTGGCTTCCGTTCTGCTTTTGAATACTTTCGAAACCATAAGTAAGCCTGCAAGCATGGGAGTGCAGTGTTCTAGTGGGATAATAAGATAGTATGACCTCGTTAAGTGTTACATAGATGAAAAAAGGCTGTCCTTGAAATTAGTTTTACATGGAAATGAAAGGACATATCCTTATCAAATACAACTCCCAGATTCTTTAGAGTGGTGCTGGAGGCATCCATAACTGCTATATCATCAGAAAGTGAGTTTCTAAGGTGTTTAGAGCATAGTACTATAACTTCAGTTTTGTCCAAGTTTAACCGTAAAAAAATTGCAGGTCATCCAGGTCTTTATGTCCTGAAGACAAGCTTGTAGTCTAGTTAAATGATTGCTGTCTTTTGGCCTCATTGATAAATATAGATTGGTGTCATCTGCATAGCAATGAAAATTTATGGAGTGTTTTCTGATAATGTTCACCAAAGAAAGCATATATAGGGTGAATAGAACTGGTCCAAGCACAGAACCCTGCGGAACTCCTTAACTGGCTTTAACATGCACATTCAGGACTTTCTGTAACCCAGATGCAGTTCCATTGCTGGTTCCTCCTGGTACGCAAAGAATTGTTTTTGAAACAACTAATGTTACTGTGCAAGTGTGACTTCCAAACAGCACAAGCCCTTTTGCTGTGTCTGTGACTGGAAACATGGGATTAGGAAAAGATGGCAAAAACTGAGTATGAGCAACTGACTTAGAGAATTGCACATCTTATAATAAAGATCAAAACGCTGTGTTGAAAACATGAGAATGAGCAATTCATTGACTCTGTAGCAGCTACTGTACAAGGTGCTGAAAATGGACTGATCTTTGTACATGGTATTACGTCACCTGTAAAGTATCCCATTAGGGATTTGGAATCAAAGGAATCAAATAATTCAGTAAAGTCCTTGCTATGAGTAAATGGCTGACATTGGCATGTTTCACCCATGGGACAGTTTATTGATAATTTCAATATCTTTTGGTACTGTAAAAACCACTTAAATCCTGATGGGATACATTCAAACATGACTGGACAACTCAGTGCCAACTTCATGGTCATGCTCTTGGAATGCCATACCTAAACAAGAATGCACAGATAAGTGGGAAGGCCAACACATGCAGGCAGACATCCTTATCTCTCTCTCCTCACCCAACCCTCTGCTCCACATCACCAAAAGCATTCAGAAGATGTCTCTGTCTGGGATTCAGCACCCCCCATTTTCTTCAGGTGGTGGACTAGAGCTGGGCGGAGGTGGCAGTTTTGAAACATGAATACAAACAAGGCAAACTCAAAAGCAGCAAAAGCAGAGAGACTAGCAACGTGGCAAGGACTTGTTAAAAGACCATTGAGAACAACAATATTGCAAAGACTGGTGAGGAGATCCGGGTTTTTATCCTGTGGTTGATGAATGTGGATTGGCTGCAGCTGTGGTGGCTGTTTGGTGCTGAGAGCAGGTGTAGGTAAACCAAGGTTGCCGGGAACACCCAGACCAGCTAAACACACACATGCACACACACGCACACAAAGGGCAAACACAGGGAGAAACTGACATGACACAGAGGGTAGGGGAAACTCAGGGAACTAAGGGAAAGGGAGGAGAAAGGAGGCTTCCTGACAACCATGTAATCTACTTTGAATACCGTAGCTCCACTACAGGTTAAAAACAAGTCAACAGACAGAATCTTCCCACAGTTTAAAAATAGTAGTGTTAATGAGACAAGTAACAATGCAATACATCTGGCAAGAAAGGACTGCTTCTCCGAGATTATTGCAGAGAACGCAGGCAATTCTAGAATACTATTCTCCAGGAATGACTGAGGCTACTCAACACTGCCTCCCCTGCCGTCCCTAGTTCTCTGTATAAAATTGCGTTGTTCTTCAATAGCAAAATAACTTCAGTTAGAGCCAGCTTTGCTCCTAAACACAGATGACCTCAGCAAACCCTGTAAAAAAGATGTAAACATGGGAAAATTCATCTGTATTACATTAACTGAGCTCTTCAAGACTTTCATTGTGTAACTCTACCTCATGTATTGACCAATTACATACTGTATCATTAAAACCTGTTTGACACTGTTTCAAGTCATGTCCTGAAGAATCTATACATAATTTAAAAAAATACATAAATACATCTATCGAACAGGCACATTCTCAGATGCCTTAAAAGCAGCTATTGTAAAACGCTTACAAAAGAAACCTAACATAGATGGTCACTCCCAATTTGTCATATACAGATGCTTGGTCAGGACCCATTGGCATCACCTTTTAAGGCACTGGGTACCCCTTTAGTGTCATTTTCAACTTGTAGGATTCTACAGTCAAGATAGCAACAATAAATATGCAGCATCCAGTTAGCATTGTCTGGTCACACTTTCAAAATAAAGCTTACTGAAAACGATAATAAACTTGTGGTTAACATTGTGCAATGGTCACACTTTGGTTAGGTTTAGGCACCAAACTACCTGGTTAATTTTTAAACAAAACTGCTTGGTTAGGTTTATGCTCCAAAATCTACTTGGTTAAGTAAAAGCAACAAAACCAGATTCGGTTTAGGAAAAGATCATGGTTTGGCAAGGGTTATGGATAGGGTTTTACTTAAATGCATCAATTTATGCACATTGAAAAGAGGGGTCATCATTGTTTGTGGAGAAAAGGTACAGTGTATAGGGAATAAAAAAAGCAAACATTTTTAATAAACAACAACCTCATAATTATTCTTCCAGACTTTGACCCCAGCGTGTCTGTGTGGGTTTATGTACGTGTATGAGGGTTTATGTTTGTGTGCCTTTTATTCTCTTTGATTTGGGTACAATGATGGCAGTCTGAGAGTAAACCTCAGCCTTAGATCAGTACTTTCAAGCAAAAAGAAAGTGGCATCAGCTGTCATGGGTTCTGTTTTGTGTACTGTATATATGCACGTGGTTTGGTGGCTGTATTTATCGTGTATGTACGAAAGGAAAAGATATAACTTATTTCTCTGCACATGTGGTTTCCTTTATTCTGTAAAGTCATTAAGCTCTTAATTGTTGCAATTTTATAAGAAAATCTGACTTGATGATACAGCAATAAAGATTCATTTTCTTTTCTTTCTTCATTTTTCAATGTTAGTGATTGTTAGTTAACTACAGTGTGTTGTCCCCAACAGACTGCAGAACCAAGGGTCAATTCAATGCTCTGTCATACCACTTTAGAGGACGCAGGTCAGCTGAGCACAGCTATAATGAAGCTAGACCTGCCAACGGCATCCAGGAGAACAGGTAACACATCAGGACAAACATCAGGAATTAATGTTTAAATTAAGAAATGTTCTGAAAGACATTGTCGTGTCAATATGTAAAGTCTATAGATAGTATACAGTGCATGTAGTGTATGTATTGTATAGTCTTAGGGTATACTCTAAACAGATGAACCAAATTGTACATTTGTCTTTGCAGACAAGTGGAGGAAGCTCTAGAAAGTGTTGTAAATGTTACTGTGACCTCCAAAAAAAGCACTGAACCCTCAATCAGCGACTTCCAGGACTTTGTTTCCGATATGCAGAAGACCATCACCAGTTTACGAAAGCAGGTGAGTGTCTGTGTGTACATCCACACATGTAGTATATTTGTTGTCTTGTCTTAATCCCCTGGTTGACTTTTTTCTGCCACTGTTTTGTTGGCAATCTCTTTACATAGGTTTATGTCTGTGGATTTGGTGGCAGAAGGCAGAGAGACTTAGAGAGTCTCTAATGGTAATTTAAGAATCCCACTAGTATCGTCACAACTTATACATCCACTGTCACACTTTCTGTGTCTATTATGGTTGATAAATGGTTTGCCAGAGTTAGACTTAGACTTAAACTTAGACTGCTTCTTAATTGATCCCAATTTGGGAAATTATTTTGTTGCAGTAGCCAATTAAACATACAGACAGACCACAGAATGTATACAAGAATTCAAGATTCAAGATTCAAGGTTGCTTTTATTGTCATTGAGTATGGACATGTCAACGAAATTTACATTGCAACCCCAGTGTAGAATAAAGATAATAAATTAAGATAAAATAAACAAGAAATGAGTAAAAACAAACAAACAAAAACGTAAACACGGGAGCCACGAGCCCCTGCGTCTGCACGCGCCACCATCTTGGAAGTCCTTTAAAAGTCACAAAAAAGTAACAAAAAATATAAACAGGAGTAAAAGTAGTAAAATATAACTAAATAAAATTAAATATATAATTGTATAATAACAATAATAATAATAAGAAGAAGAAGAATTAATACAATATAACTAAGTATATAAACAAGTATATACAGCAAAAATTGTGCTGTTTCATATGATAAATAAAATGTAAACCTTAGACTGTCTGTGCACTATTGCAGTAGTGCAGATAATAAGTAAAATATTGAGGTTTGTGAGGTTGGTGGATTAACTGTTTAAGTTGTTATTGTAAAGTGTGATGGCTCGTGGCAGGAATGATTTCCTGAAGCAGTCCTTGAGACAGCGGAGCTGGAGCAGTCTATTGGAGAAGGAGCTCTCCTGTCTGTCCAGAGGATGTTTGGGATTATCCATGATGGATAACAGTCTGTCCAGTGTCCTCTTCTCCACCACCTTCTCAAAAGAGTCTAGTTTGCAGCCAGTAACGGCCTTTCTGATCAGTTTGTTAAGTCTGTTGGTGTTGCCAGCTCCGATGGTGCTCCCCCAGCACACTGCAGCAAAGAAGAGTGCACTGGCAACAACAGACTGGTAGAAGATCTCCAACATCTTGCTGCAGACATTGAACGATCTAAGCCTCCTCATGAAGTACAGTCTCCTCATCCCCTTCTTATACACAGTGTTGATGTTAGTTTTCTACTTCAGTCTGTTGTCGAGATGCACTCTGAAGTATTTGTAATCCTCCACCACTGCGACATCCTCTCCCAGAATGCACTGTGGTCATGTGGTCATCCTGTTCCTTCTGAAATCAATCACCATCTCCTTGGTCCTGGCCACGTTAAGCAGCAGGTGATTTCTACCAGACCATTCCACAAAATCATCCACCACTGCTCTGTATTCCTCCTCTCGTCCATCCTTTATACACCCCACCACCACTGAGTCGTCTGAAAACTTCTGTAGGTGGCATGATGAAGAGTTGAACTGAAATGGTGTACAAGGTGAAGAGAAAAGGAGACAGAACAGTCCCCTGTGGTGCCCCTGTACTACTTTCCACGGTCTCCTACAGAACTTTGCCCAGTCGGACAAACTGCGGTCTGTCTCTCAGGTAGTCAGTAAGGCAGAAGACTGTGGGCGTGTCGACTCCCATCACTCACAGCTTCTCACCCAGGAACAGCGGCTGAATGGTATTAAATGCACTGGAGAAATCAAAGAAAGTGATCCTCACAGTGCTGCTGCTACAATCCAGGTGGGAGTGAGCACGCTGCAGCAGGTGTATAATGGCGTTGTCCACACCCAGATGGGCTTGGTAGGCGAACTGTAGAGGGTCCAGTGATAATTTCACCTGCGGTCTGAGGTGGGCCAGGACCAGCCTCTCCAGCACCTTCACCATGAGCAATGTAAGGGCAACGGGCGTGTAGTCATTGGGGCCAGATGGAGATTTCTTCTTTGGATCAGGAACCACACAGGACATCTTCCACGGCATCGAGACTCTCTGCAGGCTCAGGCTCAGGGTGAAGAGGTGATTCAGGATCACGGACAGCTGGCTGGCACAAGTCCTCAGGACTGTGGAACTAATGTCGGCCAGCAGGGCCAGCAGCCTTTTGGCCTCCAGCTCCCTCCTATAGGCATCTCTGCTCTGCCTCAGCTTCTCCCTTAGCTCACGTTGAACACTCCTCCATTCTTTTTTGTCCCCTGACCTGAAAGCTTGTTTCTTCTTGTTCAGCAGACTTTTCAATGCAGTGCAACTTTTCAATCATCCAGGGCTTGTTGTTGAGGATGCAGCGTACAGTCCGGGTTGGCAGCATGGTCTCATGGTCATGGTTCACATAATTTGATGTACTCTGTGATCCACTCTGTCAGGCTGCTGATGTCCTCCCCATGTGGCTCACACAACACATTCCAGTCTGTTGTCTCAAAGCAGCCCTGCAATGACTCATTAGCCTCCTGAGTCCACCTCCTCACTGTTCTCATGGACACAGGCTGCCTCTGGACAATAGGGACATACCGAGGTGTTAACAACACCAGGCTGGGATCAGCTCTGCCTAGGGTGGAAGGGCAGTGGCACTGTATGCATCCTTTGCAGTAGCATACACTAAGTCTAGTGTGCGTTGTCTCTGGTGGGACAGTTAATGAACTGGTTGAAAGTAGGCAGAGTTTTGTCCAAAGTATTGCGGTTAAAGTATCCAGTCATACAAATGCATTTGGTTGCTGCGTTTGTAGCTCCGCTACGGTAGAGTGGATGACATAATGCACTGCTTCCCCGTCAGCCTTCGAAAGGATGTAAACAGTGATCACGATGACAGACGTGATCTCCTGAGACAAATAAAAAGGCCGCATCCCCACAGCTAGCAACTCAATGTCCGGGCTACAGAAACATTCCCTAACGGTAACATGCCCGGGATTACACCACTTCTCATTCACAAACAGCGCAATCCCTCCTCCCTTCATCTCATTGCTCTTAGCCACGTCTCTGTCCACCCGCACACAGCTGAAGCTGGGTACCTCCATGCTCCGTTCCGGGACGTCCGAATGCAACCACGACTCTGTGAAGGCCATAAGGCTGCACTGTCAGTATTCCCACTGAGTCCTGACCAGCAAGACAAGCTCATCCGTCTTATTTGCTAAGGACCTCACGTTTCCCATAATGATCACCAGAACAGACGGTCTGTATCTCCGTGCCTTCGCCCTCCATTTGGCTCTGGTTCTGCAGCCCTGACGTCGTCTCTTCAGCTCACCTGGGACTACAATCCTCTCTCCGGGCAGCAGCATGGGTTTACACAACGCGATCAGCTGCTCGCATGTGTAGACAATGCCCCCACTCCCATCTGTACAGCCCTCTGTTACGAAGAGTGCAAAAAGTAACAGAAAGGCCACCAAAAAAGTTGTAAAACTGCATGCAAATATCACGACACAGTTACCAAAAATGTAGTTAGAAATAGAAATAGAAATTAAAAGTAAGAAATAGAAATTAAAAGAGATGGGAAAACACACTAAATAAACAAAAACACAAACAACGGAGCTACTGCAACAGGCTGCCACCTAACACAGCCCCATCTTGCATTCTATGGGGCGAGTGCGGCCTCCAGGCCATATATGGCATGCAGTACATTTTATTCAGCCTATGAAGCAATTCATAAATGCAAAATGCAGCACAAAAAGAAATGCAAAAAAGTTCTCTAGACAGCAATTGCTTTTTCTGTAATAAAAGAAAATATACATAAAACAGTAGACCACATGTCCTTCCAGATGGTCCCTTCTCTCTGTATGCCTGTCCAGGTCATGGTCAGAGTGACCGCAACACTCAAGAACGTGGGGGCACATTGCAGTGATGAAAAAGGCATCATTACAGCTCGAAACCTGCCAAACAATGATTTGCAAGTACAAATGTGCTTGGATAAAGTTAAGACTCTTCTGTGGAGTTTGGATGCCCATCAAGCAGCTTTCACAAGACTGCATTCTGACAGAAACAGTGTTATGAAGGCAGGTTTTGTGGTGAGCAAGCTAATAGCTAAGAAGCTGAAACCTCATTCAGAAGGAAAATTTATGAAAGAATGCCTTGTTGCCACTGTGGAACTGCTTTAGCCGGCCAGAGTAAAATTGTGCAAAAGTCTCGTCAGGAATTTGGCAAGAGGTTTCAGGATATGAAAAGTAAATAAAAGGAACTGCCAGGTAAATACTCCTCATGTAGGTCATGATGAGGATTTTAAAACGGATTCTCTCGGTGATGGAAAGTCAGTGGATGTTGTAGAGGACGGGGGTGATGTGGTCACGGGTCAGAGAGTGGGTGAGCAGGTGGGGGGGCGGAGTTTTGGATGTATTGAAGCTTATTGAGAATTTTTTGAAGATGAACCATAGAAGAGACTGTTGCAGTAGTCCAGACAACAGGTGATGAAGGTGTGGATGAGGGTTTCTGCAGCTGTGGAGGAGAGGAATGGCTGGAGGTGGGTAATGTTTTTGAGGTGAAAGAAGGCTGTTTTGGTGATGTGTTTAACATGCTGGTTGAAGGAGAGGGTTTGGTTGGAAGATGATGCCAAGATTTACGATGTGAGCGGAGGTGGATACTGTGGAGCCGTCGATATTTAGGGTGATGTTGTGGGTGGATTTCAAGAGTGATTTTGACACCAGAGGCAGGAAGATTGTCGAGGAGGATGAGAATGTTGAGGTTTCCGGCGTCAGAGGAGAAGAGGAGATCATTGGTGATTTTAAGGAGTGCGGTTTCAGTACTGTGATTTGAGCGGAATCCAGAAGAGATCTCAGGACTGAATTGTAGGTTGCTGATAAGTGGTGTCTTGGGCCACATCTGTTCAGTGATGGTCTTTCCAGTTTGACATGGATGGCTTCTTTCACTTCTCTTTCAAACCATCAGTCCTCCCTGGCCAAAATATGTACATTATTGTCTTCAAAGACTGCTGAGTCCTGACCTGAGGTGTTGGGTTTCCTGTGTTGTGCCATGCGTTTGTGAAGTGGTTGCTTTGTTTCCCCAATGTACAAGTCTGTGCATTTCTCACTGCATTGCACATCAACTACATTGCTGTACTTGTATCCGGGTGTTTTGTCCTTAGTGTGGACAAGTTTCTGCCTCAAGCTATCACTGGGCTTGAAGTGAACAGGGATTTGGTGTTTGTTGAAAATCCTTCAAGAGTTTTTCAGATACTGTACTGATAATGTAAGGGATGACAATGTTGTTCCATTTATGGTAATTTTCTTCTCTTTCTGTTATGTGTCTTTTTGCAGTCTTGGGTAGCCACACGTTGTGAGTGCTTGCCTGATGTGTTTTTGCTCCTTATCCTTGCCGTCTGTCCTTGTGGGAATGTGCTAGGCTCAATTTTGAAGGGTTCTGATAACCCCCAGCTTGTACTCCAGAGGGTGGTGAGAATCAAAGAGCAAATATTGATTGATGTGCATGGGTTTTCTGTATGCTTCAATGTTGAGACTCCTGTTCTCTTCAATGTGCCCTGTGCTATCCAAAAAAGCCAGGCTGTCTCTTTTGACATCAGTGTGTGAGGTCATATGTACATCGCTTTGGATAAAAGCGTCTGCCAAATGACTGATTGTAATTGTAATTCCAGGGTGAGGGCGTGTGTGAAGAATGAGGTAACATCATAAGATACCATGGTTTCATCCGAGTCCAGTTTTAAATTTGCCACTTTGTTGGCAAAATCCTAGGAGTTTTTGATGTGGTCTGGAGTGTTGCTGACCAAAGGAGCTAGGATGTTTGTTAGATGTTTGGTGATGTTGTAGGTAACTGAGTTGATGCTGCTGATGATGGGTCTGAGTGGGGCTCCTTCGAGTGGCTTCCCTGGGGTGTGGACTGTAATATAGTGGTCAGTCCTGGCTTCGTCTTTTTCCGGTAGTTGTAAGCAGTTGGTTACCTTCTTCTTATTGCTGCTGGGGGGGGGATCTCAGAGTGTGAACTGAATGGCCACAATGGATAAATGCAAGGTTTACAAAGTACATAGTTAGAGTTTATAAGATATATGTTTATGTTTTGATTTTCAAACCATGTATTTGCATAATAAATATACAGAATACAGTAGCTGTTTAAATCTTCAAATTCTCTTCAAATACAGTCCACAGAAGTTCTAGAAGACCTCACTTACACAGGTCTCAAGACTTTGAACTATTGTATTATATGTAATGCCATTGTATTATATGTTATGCAATGCATTTGTACTTTGAGCCTTTTCAGGCAGTTCATTTCAATTTCTGGTATGGACAATATCACAGTATATCTTCCAGCTTTGCAATGTACGCCATATTTGCTTTTTTTATTTAATGCAGTTCAGCTTCCAACTACATGTCATCTTCAAGGGGTTTCAGTATTGCAGTGCAATGCATTTGGCCATTTCATTCAAATGATACTTCAAGTCCGCTTTCATTTAAATCTTAATTGACTGTAAGACTGTAAGATTCCATTCAATGCTTGCACTTCCCTTAATACAATTGTTAATATTCCTTATAGTTACTTAACACTGAACTCATGTCAGTGATTTAAATTATTCATGGAACAGTTTATTTCTATTTTGTTTTCATTATTAACAATTGTGATATTTGATTGTGATATTACAGTATTATATCGATATTGATTGGTAAATACAAAGTTTTAGTAAAAATCTGTTTTAAGTATATTACATACTAAAAATGCTAAACTGCTTATATTCATTATGTTAACGATTTAGATTTAACAGATGATCAAGTGAATGACTAATTTTTGTGGAAAATGTAGTTTTTTTTTCTTCGTTTCACGTCAACACTGCACTTTATTAGGTACACCTTGCTAGTACCGAGTTGGACCCCCTTTTGCCTTCAGAACTTAATTCTTCATGGCATACTTTCAACAAGGTGTTGGAAACATTCCTCAGAGATTTTGGTCCATACTGACATGATAGCATCATGCAGTTCCTGCAGATTTGTCGGCTACACATCCATGATGCGAATCTCCCGTTCCACCACATTCTAACGGTGCTCTATTGCAGTGTTTCCCAACCTTTTTGAGCCTCAGCACATATTTTACATTAGAAAAATCACAAGGCACACCACCAAACAAAAATGTCACAAAAAGTATATTTATTGAAATAAAATGATAATCTAGTCTCAATTTACTTACTCAATGTGAAACCTGGGCATGTTTAGTTGAACACAAAGCTGATATTCTTGCAGGAATTGAAGAAAGATTTCACCTGAATGGTGTTCTAAGTTGTAGAGCACCAATCAAGTGAAATTGGATAATCTTCCACGGCACACCTGATGATTTCTCATGGCACACATATGTGCTGTGGCACAGTGGTTGGAAAACACTGCTCTATTGGATTGAGATCTGGTGATTGTGGAGGCCACGGGAGTACAGTGAACTCATTGTCATGTTCAAGAAACCAGTTTGAGATGATTTGAGCTTTGTGACATGGTGCATTATCCTGCTGGAAGTAGCCATCAGAAGATGGGTACACTGGTCATAAAGGGATGGACATGGTCAGCAACAATACTCAGTGGTGTGGTGTTTAAACGATGCTCAAATGAGCCTGTGCAGATTGTAGACTCAGTTTCCTGTTTTAAGCTGACAGGAATGGTACCTGGTGTGGTCTTCTGCTGCTGTAGCCCATCTGCTTCAAGGTTCAACGTGTTGTGCGTTCAGAGATGGTATTCTGCCTACCTTGGTTGTAATGAGTGGTTATTTGAGTGACTCTTGCCTATCATCTGGAACCAGTCTGCCCATTCTCCTCTGACCTCTGACATCAACAAGGCATTTTTGTCCACACAACGGATGTTCAATGGATATTTTCTCTTTTTCGGACCATTCTCTGTAAACCCTAGAGATGGTTGTGCGTGAAAATCCCAGTAGATCAGCAGTTTCTGAAATACTCAGACCAGCCCATCTAGCACCAACAACCATGCCATGTTCAAAGTCACTTAAATCCCCTTTCTACCCCATTGTGATGCTCGGTTTGAACTTCAGCAAATTGTCTTGACCACGTCTACATGCCTAAATCCAATGAATTGCTGCCATGTGATTGACTGATTAGCTGTTTGTGTTAACAAGCAATTCAACAGGTGTACCTAAGAAAGTGGGCAGTGAATGTGTATTATATCAATGTAAAAGATTGTATTTCATGCTGTCAAAAATTGTCTGTGTCTGTGTTTAGAGGATTCTGGATTGTTGTGTTTATGTTAGAGAATTGTGATTTTGTATAGTTTAAAGAATGAGATATTGTTCAGTATGGTAGTACCTTTCACTTCATACTTGTACATATTGTATATATGAGCCACATACAGAGCCACATACAGTATACATGAGAGCATGTATGTGCATACTGCACAGTATGCACGTTCTCATGTATACTGTATGTGGCTCATTGTTGTACAATTTGTTGCAAGAGAGAGAGATGTGGCAGTGTGGATGTAACCAGAAACAATTGCTCTCTGAGTAAATGTTAATGTCCTTGTATTGTTACAGATTAAAAGACTTGAGACCCGTCTGAGCAAGACTGACTGCACTGATAGTGAGGGACGTGAGCGAACAAATGAAGAACGATGGAAAAAGGATTCCTGCACCATATGTGAATGCAGAGTATGTTCAACATGTAAATCAAAATGCAGTGCAAATGGTTTACATACCACACAAACAGATGCACTCATTTTTCACACTCTGAGAAACCGATCAGGTTTTACTATCTCCATGTTTTTCATTGAGGACAGGCTGTCCATAAGAATATTTTTATGTGAGCAGTCTGCCCAGTATAAATGCCCCAGTTTCTCTCTGTCTTGCGTTTTTGCCCATTTCACCTCCTCTAGCACCTCTTGGCATTATCCTACTCCTGGTACAAATGTCTCCCCACAGTGTTTGCGTGCGCTGGCCACTTGCCTCTCAGTATTTATCTTTGATGCTTTTTCAGTGTCAACTGCTGGCAAAGGAGATGGCAGCTCCATGCCAAGACTGGCTTTGTCTGATCTCCATTCCTCTCTTTCCCTCCCACTTACCTTTTGTTGCAATCTTTCCCACTTAAATTTTATTTTGTTCACCGTGTCTGATAACACAGCTGTCAGTTTTTCTTTTGTGCTTGTGTCTTTCCCCTAGGCTACCCTCTTCTCTCATCTCTTTCCACCTTCCATGCCTCCCTGTAATTGAAGGATATTTTGTATTAATTTGGCAGGAGGAGCCATCGTGAGTAGGACAGTCTGGGAAAGAAGTTTGAGTTGACCACATCATGCTGTTGCTCTAATACAAAACACTTACTTGCTCTGTTCAGCTTTGTGATCAGGCACCTCACTAGAAGTTTATCATGGGCAAATGTTTCAATTTCTGTTCTGTGCCAAACAAAAGTACAAGACTGCCTGCCTTTGTGAAATGATTGTATTTCTTCTTTAGACACATTATCTAAACATACAGTACTTAACAAATTTATCAGACCACCTGTCATAAAAATGAGAAAACATAAATATTTTAGAAATCTTTCAAAAACTTTAAATGTTACTGTTATTTATTTGGCTAATAACAAACTGAGATGACAACATAGTCCTTTTTCACACATTCATTCATTCATCTTCTATACCACCTATCCCTTTCAAGGTGCGGGGGGGGGGGGGGGCTGGAGCCTATCCCAGCTGTCAACAGGCGAGAGGCGGGGTACACCCTGAACTGGTTGTCAGTCGATTGCAGGGCAACATATAGAGACAAACAACCATTTACACTCACACTCACACCTAAGGACAATTTCGACCCGGGGATTGAACTGGCGACCTTCTTGCTGTGAGGCACACGCACTACCTGCTGCTCCGCCCCCTTTAGCTTGCGTTCTTGCTGGCATTGTTTTTATGTACTTTTCGACAGTCTCTTTTGTTACTGAATTCCAAATAGTTTCTAGCTGTTCCCACAGACTTGCTTTAGATTAAACTTTTGTGCGATCAATCTTTGAATCTACTAAATCCCAAATTTGTTCAGTAGGATTCAAATCTGGACTTTGACTTGGCCAGTCCATCAGTTCCAGTACTCCAGATTCCATTTTCTTGGTCAAATAGTCTCTGCACAGCTTTGAAGTATGCTTGGGGTCAACTGTCTTGTTGGTATATGAATCCACGCCCAATCAGATTCAGTCCAGAAGGGATTCCATGATGCGCTAAGATGTTGTGGTAGGCGGTCTTGTTCAGGATACCGTCGATTTTCACTAATTTGCCCATGCCGTTTCCACAAGTGGAACCCCATACCATAATGGAATCTCCACCATGTTTCACTGTGGGTGCAATGCATCTGGCATCAAAATGTTCTCCAGCTTTTCTGTGGACATAATCATGACGATGCTGACTGAAGAGTACAAACTTGGACTCGTCCATCCAGAGTACCTTCTTCCAGTCATCAACAGTCCAGTGTTTGTGCTCCCTGGCAAATCTGATGTGTTTCTGGATGTTTGCAGGCCTCAATAATGGCTTCTTAGCAGCTGTTCTTCCCTTTAAGCCTTGTTCCGTCAGTCGTCTGCTTATAGTCATTCTGTAGACTTTCTCAGACTCTGATCTAGAAGCATTCATCTCTGCCTGAAGATCAGCAGTGGTCTTCCTTCTGTCTCCAGCACTTAAAATCTTGAGGTGTCTGACATCTGCTTCAGTTAACTTTCATTTCCTGCCTCTTCCTTGGCGCATTGTGTAAGGACCAGTCTTGGCAATTGACTCCAAAGCACACTTGACCACACAGTGAGAACAGTTTATGTCTTTCCCTATTTGTCTGAGAGACAATCCAGCATCATGAAGTGCTTTAATGCGGACTCTTTCATTTTCAGTGAGCTCTCTATGTTTTACCATTTTGAACAGGAATGAGGAATTTCAAACTGAATTCACCTTTTTTATACCCAAATTTGAGCCGGCTCACTGGGCTTCTCTGAGAAGTCAGAAATTAATCAAGTATAATGTAACCCTTTTGAGAAAGAAAAGGAATAGTAAAGGGGATAGTAACTAGATTCAATGGCCAGTGAAACAGAAGTTCTAAGATTGACTACAGAGCCCAGTATTGATCAAACGATGACATAGGAATGAGACAAACACGGTATTCACTATTTATTACAGGATGGGAAGGATGAATAAAACGCATGAATTGCACAGAATGTCACAAGTCTTACCCGGGTAAGTATAGAAAATAAAAAAATAAAATAACAAAAATGGAACATCAGTCCCACTGCACTGTTGTGTGGGTGGTGTGTGTGTTTGTGTAAAGGTGTAAAAAGATTCAGGTTCCGCGGCATTGTATCTCTAAGTATCCTCTGGGGTCTGGCTCGCTATCATACTTCGACTGGCTCCAATATCCAGGTAGGTCCAACTCTCTATGGTCCATCAAAAAAAAAAAAACTGACAATTTAGCACGCCAGAACAGTTGCTCACCGATGCGTTTCTCTTCCGGAGAGGTACCTCCAATTGACCTGCTCACACAGGTCCAGGTTGTCCCAGGAGATTCGCCGCTGTAAATCAGTGAATTTGAAAATTCATGGATAACAATGATAATTATATTTTAGCATTAAAAATATCATTTCGGGGCCTTCCGGCTTAGTGACTCATGGAGTCTGCGGGAGTTCCTGTGAAACTCTCTTAAATGATCATATAGGGCTTTTCGTGAACTTTTTATTAATACATTTTGACTCTACGAGTTCATTGGGACTGCTTTACGTGCTGACATGCCTGCGAAACAGAAAAATACAAACAACCCGGCGGCTACGCTACCGAGGCCTACCCCCCCCGACTGCATCCCTGGGGAGTGGTGCGGCTAACCCACCGCGGAGTGCACCTGCGCCCCTCCCTTCAGACGAAAATGCCGCTGTTCCGAGCATGACTTCTGCGAGTTTCAAGGCTGAACTCCTTGCCGCTCTTCGAGAAGAGATGGTAAGCAAGTCGGAATTGAAGACGGCAATGACAGACAACTTTGCTCAGGTTAAGTCCGAGTTGCAGAGTCTGAAGACGGAGCTAAATGCTAACATAGCGGCTGTCCAGTCGGAGGTGGATGTGCTTAAGTTAACTGTGACTGACATGGAGGGCTCGTTGTCATCATGCACCGACGATGTGGTTTCACTCAAAAGTAAAGTGGACAAACTTTCGGCCCAAGTTGTTACCCTCGACAGTAGATGTGAAGATTTGGAAGCGAGGTCTCACCGTAACAACATAAGGATAATAGGACTGCCCGAGGAGCACGGCACGGTCGACGCGACCACAATCTCCATCCTGTTGAAAGTCGCTCTCGGCTTGGGAAAAGAGCCAGTTGTGGACCGTGCGCATCGATCCTTACAGCCTAAGCCGAAACCCAGTGAGCGCCCTCGCCCCATAATAGCACGCTTGCACTATTATGCAGACTGTACCGAGATCCTCCAATGCGCCAGAACCCAGCGGCAGTTCAAGGTGAAGGACTCAACAATCTCCATCTTCCCCGACTTCACCGAACGCACAGCCAAAGCCCTGCAGCCTTCAATGACATCCGACGCCAGCTCAGAGACATTCCCGACATAAGGTTTGGGCTGTTACATCCAACGCGTCTCCGTATCACCAGAGGGGATGTCACAAGGGAATTTACATCACCTAAGGAAGCCGCAGCTTTTGTGAAAACACTCAAGTAAACTTAGTCATCATGCGAGTCTTGTGTTGTTTAATACTCTTATCTTTAGCTATACATTTTTATTTTTTTTTTTCAATCTTTTGAATGTTTCCAGGAGCTCCACTTAAGTTGGAGTGAGGCGAAGATGACTTTTTGGTCCGAAGCCATGAGTTTGTTCTGTTGTTTTATAACTCCTTGTGGAGTTAACACTGATATCCTGTCGTTTGAGGATGGGACTGTGGTAGGTGCTTTGGGGGGTGGGAGTGGGTTCTGGGGCGAGTTTGTTGTTTTTTTTTTTTTGTTTTTTTTTTGTTTTTTTCCTTTCCTCCCCTTCTCCCTTGTCCCTGGTGTGTGGGGCTGGGAACCGGGTTGCCTCTTATCTTAACTCACATTTCGCATGGCTAATGCTTCAAGCTCAAACGTGAGATTTATCAGCTGGAATATTAAAGGTCTAGGGGGGGCTGTCAAGCGATGTAGGGTGTTCTCCCATTTTAAGCGCTTGAAGCCTGACATTGTGTTTTTGCAGGAAACCCACATGAGGGACAAAGATTAAATCAGACTGAAATGTCCCTGGGTTGCTGAAGTATTCCATTCTAGTTTCAACTCGAGGGCCAGAGGGGTTGCCATCTTGATTGGTAAATCTGTCCCATTTACCCTGACTAATATAATTTCTGACAGAGATGGCAGATATCTGATTGTTTCAGGTACTCTGTTTTGTGTGCCTGTCCTATTAGTTAATGTATATGCACCTAATTTTGATAGTCCTTGTTTTATGAATAAGTTGTTTGAAAATCTACCCTCTCTGAGTGACTATTTTTTGATTTTTGGAGGGGACATGAACTGATCCTCAATTAGACCGTTCTAAACCTGTCCTGACCCATTTACTAATGGCCAAGGCCTTTCACAATTTCATGTCTAGCAATTGCTATGTAGACCCCTGGAGATTTCGTAATCCGAGCAGTAGGCAATACTCTTTTTTTTCTCATGTGCACCAGACCTTTTCTCGCATAGACTATTTCTTTGTAGATGCTAAACTTATGCCAAAAGTGACAAATGTTGCGTATCACCCAATTACTGTTTCAGATCACTCTCCGGTTTCCATAGATATTCAGATTTCCTCCGGCCCTCGTTATCCCACGCAGTGGCGATTCAACACCACACTTCTATCAGACGACAAATTTCATAAATTCATTACAAGTGCAGTAGAGGACTTTATTGTTCTTAACCAATCTGACTCAGAACCTATCTCTAAAGCACTACTATGGGAATCCTTAAAAGCATATTTGCGAGGTCAGATAATTTCATACTCTGCACACATAAGGAAATTAAAGATCTTAAATATTCAGAAACTCTCATCTGACTTAGGCTCAGTTGATCAACAGCTTGCAACCACTCCATCTGACGATCTTTTAAAACGTTGCGTGACCTTACAGACTGAGTTAGATCTTATCACAACTAATGAGGCGGAGCGCCTGTTGCTTCATTCTCGCTCGAGAGATTACAAACACGGCAACAAGTCTAGTAGGTTACTGGCTCACCAGTTGCGTCGTCAAGCGGCTTCGAGTTTAATACCTCGCATTAAGGATGGATCGGGAGTCTTGCAGGAAGACCCGGATGTTATCAACTCTGTCTTTTTGTCGTTTTATGAGTCCTTGTACAAGTCTGAACTCCCATCAGATCTGGCTGATATGCACAGGTTCTTAGACGAACTTCAGTTTCCTTCTGTAAACCCAGAATTGGCTTTCCGGTTGAATTTTTTAAAGCCTTTCAGGCCAAGCTTATTCCAATACTTCACTCTGTTTATCTCGAATCTCTAACCCTCGGCTCCCTCCCCCCTACATTGAGGCAAGCCTCTATTAATGTTCTTTTAAAAAAGGACAAAGATTCTGATATTTGCACCTCCTACAGGCCAATTTCTTTAATGAACGTACATACAAAAATTCTTTCAAAGGCCTTGGCCCGCCAGCTTGAAAAGGTCCTTCCTACAATCATTTCTAAGGAACAGACTGGCTTTATAAAAGGGCGTCAGCTCTATTACAGCATCCGCACTTTGTTAAACATAATTTATTTGAAAAACAACAACCGTACCCGAAGTAGTGATATCGATCAACGCCGAAAAGGAGTTTGATCGAGTTGAATGGAATTATTTATTTGCAGTCCTAGCTAAATTGGGATTTGGTGAAAGTTTTGTGTCATGGTTACGCCTTTTCTATACACTTCCCTGTGTTAGTATTACTACCAATAATACTCAATCCGGTAATTTTTTTCTAAATAGAGGTTGTAGACAGGGCTGCTCCCTGTGTCCTCTTTTATTAGCACTTGCAATAGAGCCCTTATCTATTTATTTGAGGACCTCTCCCACCTTTAATGACATTACCAGGTCTCATACAGAGTTGAAATTATCGTTGTACGCTGATGACTCGTTACTATATGTCACAAATCCAGTAAGAGCCTGCCCTGCCATTGTTTCACTTTTTCACAGATTTGCCTGATTTTCAGGGTATAAAGTTGACGTCGCCAAGAGTCAATGTTATCCTGTCAATAAACTAGCGTTGCAACTCTCCCAGTCAGACATTACTTTCAAGGTATGTCCTTCAGGATTTAGGTACCTTGGGGTTAACATAGCCAGATCCTTCAAATCTCTTTACTCTGAAAGTTTCTCTCCCCTTTTAGCCGAGATTAAGGCTGACTTTCAAAAATGGGGTTCCCTTCCTCTCTCCTTGATTGGGAGAATAAACACTGTCAAGATGAGTGTTCTGCCAAAACTTTTATTTCTTTTCAATGTTTGCCTGTATTCTTACCCAAAAGTTTTTTTCAAAACAGTTGACTCAATTATTTGTCATTTTTTGTGGAATGGCAAGATACCCAGAGTTAAACAAAAGATACTTCAGAACTGTAAATTCTATGGCAGCCTCTCTCTCCCAAATTTTCAGTTCTATTATTGGGCCGCAAACATAGCTAAAATTATACTCTGGTTCAAGTCTACTGATGTACCTTGGTATCAGCTGAAAGCACAGTCATGTTCCCCAGTCTCTCTCTCGGCTTTATTGACCGGCCCGATGACGGCTAACCCCTCTGACCTTACCTGCAACCCTGTGGTTACTGCCACGCTCAAGTTATGGTTTCAACTTAGGAAACAGTTTAAATTTACTGCTCCCACAGTTTTAACCCCATTATTGAAAAATCCTGTGTTCAAACCCATGTTTACTGACTCCGCTTTCTCCTTATGGCATGATAAGGGACTGAAATGTTTTGAGGATTTCTATAAAGAAGGGATCTTTTGTTCTTTCGCAGATCTGGTTACTGAGTTCAATCTTCCACCCTCTCACCTTTTTAGATATTTCCAGGTCAGGAACTGTGTAAAATCCTTATTTCCCAACTTCCCCCACCTTCCACCTAAGCAGCCATGGGGTGAACTTCTACAACTTAATCCTTCACAAAGGTCTTTAATCTCAAAAGTTTACAGTTCTATCCAGGCATATGACAATAATCTAGCCATTAACACAAGGGAGGCTTGGGAGCGTGAGCTGGGTTTGAATTTTGATGAACACTGGTGGGAATCCGCGCTGAAAGTCATTCATAAAACATCTATTTGTGCCCGTTTAACCTTGATACAGTTTAAAGTTGTATTTAGATGCCGTTATTCGAAAACAAGGTTAGCACAGATTTTCCCAAATGTGGTAGATGTCTGTGACAGATGTGGGGGCTCACCCTGCAATCTCACGCATATGTTTTTTTCCTGTCCAGCTCTTACGAACTTTTGGCAAATTTACTCTGACATCATGTCTAAGATACTCTCAAAGACTATTCATACTTCTCCACACACTGGCATCTCTTGCCTTCCAGAAGACTATACCCTATACTCTTCTAAAGAACTGGAAATAATTGCTTTTACCTCTGTAATTGCTAAACGCCACCTCCTTCTGAATTGGAAATCCACAACAGCTGGATGAAAGAGACTGTCATTTTTGAAAGTAGAGAAAATTAGGTATTCAAGAAGGGGAAACTTGAGCAAGTTTTACAACAAATGGCAACAGTTTATTGACCTTTTTCCAACAGTATAACCCCCCACACACACCCTTTTTACCTTTTTTTCTCCCTTTTGTTTTCTTTCTTCTTTTTCTTTCTTCTCCCTCTCTCTTCTACTATTATTTATGTATTCTATCTGTTATGGTTGTGCAGCCAATCCAATAATTTTATCCATTTAGACCATGTCTAAATTTGTTTTCACTGTATTGTTCATTTGGTTCCATTTTTTGCAAGTCCTCTCTGTTCTCAAAAATATAAAAATTATACAATCTAAAGGTGCATACAAGCATGTTCAACGTTCACACCAATGTATACTGATATATGTAACTGCCTCTGTTACCCTTGTATACACATTAATAAAAAAAATATTAAACAGAAAAATATCATTTCGGTTAAAGAGCTTCTACATATTGGTATATTACAGAAACATAAAAAAATGATTTTGGTAATTACCAATGCTGTTAAGTTAGGGCAGCTGTGGCATAAACCTTACTTTGGGTGGTGGTCTAATAAATGTGTTAAGCACCGTAGATTGTAGACATTGATCTGTGGCTTGTTATTTAATATATTGGACAATACTGTGATTTTAAGTTTTGCTGTATATAATAGTTTCCCGTTTCTGTAGTTGTTGTGCTTTTTTGTACTTCTTATATTTTGATATTCATACTGCAGCTGGCCAGTCTCCCCGGACAGTGACAACAAAGCTTTCATCTAATCTTACATGGCAACTAACCAATTACTTTAACCCCCCAACCCCCACAGGATGCCCAGGTGACATGCTTTGTGGAGTCTTGTCCACCGGCCGAATGCAAACAGCCAGTCAAGCTAAAAGGTGCCTGCTGCCCGGTGTGCCTGGAACAGGCAGATGTTGAGAAGTGGCTAAAAGCAGACATCCACCATGAATAACCCTCAGGACCCCACCAACAAACACACTCTTATGGCTGAAAGTCATACACTCACACACAGACATCCGGAGAGAGGATGAGACTCATGAAGGTGTGCTAATCCACAGCCTTGATAGACCCAATAGCCTCAGTTTTTGTTTTGTTTCATTATGTATCCTTTTGAGTTGATCTGGGGAGGGGGTTGATTTTTTTGTTTTTGTTTTGAATTGTTGCCCTCTTAAGGGCCAGCAGCCTGTGGCTCAGTTTGAAATCCACTGGCATCCAGCCAGCAATCACTAAATGGATTTATTTCTGAACCAGTGGGTGGGTGGATGGATTGATGAATGGGAGTCCACTGAGGCTTCTGAAGTGTAACAAACAGCCACTGTGTCCTGCGACTAATACTTGGCAACAAAATGCTGGGCTACTTGCCATCGACAAGCAGGAAAGGGAAGTAGATTGAAAGGCGGCAGCCATTTTGTTGTCTCACAAAAGTTTCTCAGGTTAGAGATTCCAAAAACTGGTGCTATTTTCCCCCTTTTATATCAAAGAATTAATCAATAAATATGAACCTTCAAAGTATTGTCTTTTGTTTGCAAAGCAACCTATATACACTCAGTATATGCCTTTTTATGATAAATTTGCAATTGAGAGGATGGTTTTATTCAAACTAAAAGACTTTATGAATAGATTTACTTTATCTTTTAATCTAAGGTGCTTTATATCATGTTATAAATATGTATTTTTTCCTCCCTTTTTGTATACAAATGCTTACATATGAAGATAATGTGAAGCCCTACGAAAATGTTTGTAATGCAAAAGAGATGTCTACTGATTAACGCTCCTCTATCCATGGACAACCTGTTGGTTAACTTACTTAATGTCTCTGCTGGCCTGTCCTGAACTTGAGTGAGGTGGAGCCCTGTAGGACACTCAGACCAGCTCTTGCACTGTTGTGCTCTTTTCCAAGTTTCATTTTGCTTTCAGGAAGCAGTCAAAGAACATTCATTTTACCACTGTAATATTGTGAACTTTGTCCCAGTATTTTCCTCAGTCTTGTTAAGCCAAATGTATGATTTACTTACTTCTAAAATGACATAAATAGCACGTGTCTATCTTTGAAACTATGTATGAATGTTGTAATACGGTCAGGATTTAGCCTTTGGTACTGCAAGCTCTACCCTAGCAGTATTCTCCTTGTGGTCTGCTCACAGATTTTTTTTTTATTCATGTATAGTCTTTACTCCACAGACTACACAAAACCGAAGAGCCACGATTGAACTGTTAAGCTTCTCTAATGTTGTGAACCTGCACCTTTCTAGAACTAGTTTAGACAAGGACACGCTTGCATGCATTCCTTTGTTAAGCATCCATTTTGACTCCACCTTTTCCTTATTTTAAGTTTTTGCTCATGTGTGCAGTATTTGGATATTTTCCCATTTCAGTTTTGATATAGGTTAAGAATGCTAATGCTTTGCCATGCTCAAGATTTTGAGACCAGGGTGATGTCATTGGGCAGAGCATGTGTGGAACACAGGCTTCTCTAGCCCTCTGACCTTCATTTCGCTGTAATGGAAGCCATATGAGAGGGAAAGTGAGGGTAATGTTGGGGGAAGGGTGCTGATGATTGCGATACAGTGTCAATACAGTCTCTACCATCTTGGAATTCTGAGACAGATTTATTCCACTGACTCCTGTCAGCTGATATACATGTCTTGACAAGTTATTGTACAAAGTCATTGTACCCCATGCACTGGCTTGCTTCGTGTAACATAAGTCATGTTTTTGTTTCCTGTTTTGCTCCTAATTATGGTGAAGCAGCTGCAGCTGCAGTGTTCCTTTCCATTGTTTTCTTTATGTGGTAAAGTTCTGAGCAAGCATTTGTCACTAAACAGAAATGATACTCTCCAGAATGTTTCATTCAGCATTCCAGATGGATTATGGGGCTTTCAGTTGCACTGGTAAATCGTATCATATTTTTAAATATACTGGATGGGTTTGTACATCAACCTGTGAGTTTACAGTTGTGCATTTTTCTCTCCACAACTTTCTGATTCTGGTTCCTACAACACCCGTATGTATACATCCCATTCATGTGCTCCAATGTCTGTATGTTTTACTGTGTTTCTGTGTTTTGCATTTTAATATATTTTCATAAAGTTTGTGAATGAATGAGCAAATGTGTGTCTCATTAACAGGCAAAATGCAATTTGGCAAGTGTCCCAAAGTTTGGCTGTCAAAGCACTGTGAGGTCTCTTCGTTACCAGTCTTCATATTCATATATCAGTTGTGTTAGTTAATTTGTTTTCTAATTTCTTTACAGTAACCTGTTTTTGTTTCCACCCAAAAGTGTCCCAAGTGTCAAGTTTTTCTTCCTAAGTGTCAATGGAATGCACTGCTCCACATGACTGAACATGCTTTACCTACACTGTCCCTTAACCAGTGGTCAAGGTGGATATAGTAGTACCTACTATGACATTTGTATTGTACGTTTGCCAAAGGACGGTTTGCACTGTAATGTATGCCTCTCAACAGTAATAATAAATAAATAAGCCACATTTGAATTTCAGTCATACATGTTGGTGCCTGCTTTTTTTCAGCTCCTGTGCTTTGTAGTATTACAGAACAACAGTTGAGATCAGTCTTGACCTGTCACAGTTCACTGATACTCTGACAATACTCAGAAATTTGGTGGTTTTGATTTTGCTTTTAACAAAACAGCTTTTTACACTGAACATCAAATACATCTTAAAGTCATGCACTTTGGTTCTTAAATTGTCTGTCTCTGCTTTGGTGTGCTTTTCACGAACAGTGAGGTTAGGTTAACATGGACACTTCATTTTGTCCTAACTACAAAGCTAATCTAGCACTTTGCACTTACCTCTGACTTACTTTCGTAGAAGTTTCTGCACTTCCATAGAAGTCTGAATTGCCTTTTGATATTTGCATTTGCAGACTTGATCACAAGCCCTGGGTCTCTTTTACAAGGCATGGAGGTGGCATGGGTCTAGCGAGGGCTCTAGAACCATGCCAGTCCACCAGTTTGGTCCAGACTGAAACATCTTGACAACTGTAGATGGATTTCATTGAAATTTTAAGCAGATATTCATGGTTCCCAGAGGTTTAATCCTACTGACTAAGGTCATCCTCTAACTTTCTATAGTGCCATCACCAGGAAAAAATTCTTGCTTATCCCGTGAAATATTTCAAAGTCATGGTTTCCACAGGATGAGTCCAAAAGACTTCGTTAATGAGTTTTATTTTGAGGTTAAAAATTGTGGTCACGGTTGAAATGCCTCAGCAACAATTGAATGGCATGCCATGAAATTTGGTTCAGACATTTATGTTCCCCTCAGGGTGTTAACCTTGGTGATCCCTTAGTATTTCCTTCAGTGCCATCATCAGGTCAAAACTTGTCCATTATTTTATGACCAAATATGGACAGCTGTAGTCTACTTGTGCCCTTGATACTTAGAACTAATCAGCACATGCTAGCATAGTAATATACTGGAGCAAGTACCACCTCACAGAGCTGCAAGGCTATAGACTTTCAGTCTTGTTGAAAAAAAAAATGACTCAAATGATTACTCAATTAGAAAAATAATTGACTTTAATAATTTCTGCTCTAAAGTCTAGCAAACATAAGATCATTGGCCACTTTGGTAAGTTGTTCTCCTTTATATGGTGCTCTGCTATTAGCCAGGTTTTGACATGAGAAACAACACTATCTGTAGTGTATCCAAATACAAAGCAGCTGTGAAGTGTTAGGGGAAAGATGTTTGTGAAGAGAGTAAACTGTAGAGGCCTGAGAACCTGAACCTGAATTTACACCTATCTCAGACTGTAGGTCATGTGTTTTTATGCCTGTGGTCTGTGACAAAGTATGTCTGCTCTGGAATGTGTTTCTTTCAGATAAATACTAATGCACAAGTGTATTTGTGTTGATCCATACTGACTCACAATCTTGACATAGCACAAGCTTTCACCCTGCTTCCACCAACGCCACCCCCTTACTTTGTTTCTATCATCCATGTCCCTCCCCTTGTGCTTCTCCCTCCAGACTCAGTACTTGCAGCTGGGGCAGTTAGTTGAGCAAGGATCTGGAAAGTAAACTGGACCAGGAAATGAGGGTTCCCATGGCTGCACAAATAAAAGTGCCTTTATCTTCTAGCCAGGCAGGAAAAGACATTTTCACCCTGACAACAAGGGACTTACATTACTTAGAGTAATGGGTCTATTCCTGGGAGATACAAACATGAATGCGCACACACACACACTCACACACTTCCTCAGGGTTCTTCCCATATCTGCTGCAATTTCCCTTCTCCTTACCAACAGCCAAAGGTCCGGACTGTTTTTTGATGAAATCTCCTCTGTTTAGAGAGATGGACAATCTGATTATCTAAGAAAAGAAGCACTATAAGTGTGTGAAGCTATATGTAGGCAGACAATACAACACCCGTCACACATCCATCAAGAAACCATGTATCAGAGCACAAAAAGACTGAATGAGTCTCCATACAGAAATTTCAAGATCTTGATGCAGACTACAGAAAAGACGAAGAAGTGGCTTTTGTGGTTTGGACAAGACACAAGCCTACAGCTGCACAAGCCTGGCCACTGAGCAAGTCTCTTGCTTTCAATTCAATTCTATTTTATCTATATAGTGCTAAATCACAAAAGAGGTTTTCTCTGGACACTTTCCATATAGAGCTGGTAAAGACCATACTCTTTATCTACAGAGACCCAACAATTCCCTCATGAGCAAGCACTTGGCCACCATGGTGAGGAAAAACTTCCTTTTAACAGGCAGAAACCCCAGGCAGAACCAGGCTCTGGGTGGGCAGCCATCTGCCTTGACCAGTTGGGTTAGAGAGAGAGAGAGAGAGAGAGAGAGAGACAGACAGACATGCAATCGCAGCAACAGTAACAGTTCTAACAATAGACTTAACTATATGTGGTATATACGTATAGCATGGTATATACATATCATATATTTATGTACGATATGATTTATGTACGTTTGCGAAAAGAGAGTCTCATTTTCCACTCATCATGCACTGGAATTTGATGCACTCACCAGGGTGGGCAATTCTATTCCCATGAGAATGGAATGTCATTCTCATTTCCAGAGCAAGGTGGATGAAAGAGAGGTGGCGTCCCACTGGGTAGTAGGTTTTCCATCCCGGGACTCCATGGACTGCAGCAATGGCTTGGTACCCCTCTGACACACAGGCCTATTGAGTTTATAGTGCAGGTTTCTGGACAGGCAGAACTGCATAAGTAAAATGGCTTGGGAAGGTGTCTTACCTTTCACAGGGGATGCAGTCCATGGGAAAACTTAATTATTTTACACTGTGTCATTACTTTGTGTTTTTAAGAAGAGAAAGAAGGAGAAACGTACTTTTTATTATCACTACATCACATGCCACACATCACATGCACACGCCATGCTTTGTGAAATTATTTCTCTGCATTTGACCCATCCTTCATCCTCAATGGAGGATCAAAAATGGGATCCAAAACAGCTTGTGACTGCCTTTCAACATACTCAACGAGATCCTTAAACTTCGCTCGCCTTTTGCAGCTTTCTTGAAGGTCACAGACCACTGTTCTCTATTTATCAGCAGCAGCACAGGGGCCCCCCAGGGTACGGTGCTGTCACCATTCCTTTTCACCCTCTCCACCTCGGACTTCATGCACAACTCCACCCTCTGTCATCTGCAGAAATTCTCTGATGACAGTGACATTGTTGGCTGTGTGTCAGAGGAGAATGAGCAGGAGTACAGGGGGGTCATCATGGACTTCGTGGACTGGTGTCAGCAGAACCACCTGATCCTAAACACCAGCAAGACCAAGGAGATGATTATTGATTTCCGAAGAAAACCTTCCCCTCACACACTGGTGAACATCCAGGGCTCGGACATTGACATGGTGGACTCATTTAAGTACCTGGGTATTCACCTCAACAATAAACTGGACTGGACAGACAGTACTAATGCCCTGCACAGGAAGGGCCAGAGTCGCCTACACCTGCTGAGGAGACTGAGGTCCTTTGGTGTGTGCAGGGCTCTACTCCGGACTTTCTATGACACTGTGGTGGCCTCTGCAGTGTTTTATGCCATAGTATGCTGGGGAGGGTGCAGCACAGACAGAGACAGGAAGAGACTGAACAAACTGGTTAAGAGAGCCAGCTCTGTCCTGGGCTGCCCACTGGACTCCATCGAGGAGGTGGCGGACAGAAGGATGTTAGCCAAGCTGACATCCATCGTGGACAACTCTTCCCACCCCCTGCACCACACTGTGAGGACCTTGAGCAGCTCCTTCAGCACAAGACTTTTACATCCCCAGTGCAGGAAGGAGCGCTACCGCAGGTCATTCCTGCCCACGGCCATCAGACTGTATAACAGTGCACAATAACATCAACTCAAATGCAAGCCGTATTGATCACATCTCACATTTTTCCTGTTTTCATATGCAATCGTCATTTTTAAATGAGTAATACATATAAGTAAATCAGGGTGTACGTATTGTATATATTGTAAATTCCATAGGGTATATAATACTATGCAATATTTTTCTTGTCCTCTTGTCCTCTGACTTCTTGTACTCCATCCTGTTGCTGCTGTAATGTGAATTTCCCCCCATTGTGGGATAAATAAAGTCTATCTTATCTTATCTTATCTTATCTTATCTTATCTTATCTTATCTTATCTTATCACAAAGCTTAAAAGGCAACTTGGATACAATTGTCCTTAAGTGAGACGGAGTTTCCAGCTCTTCCATCAACTTGATTTCCGTCATAGTATTATAGCAGCTTTAAAGAAACAGCGCATAAGATCTTAAAGCTGGCCCATCTTCTGTCTTCTCTGAAGACCAACTCAGGATTTTATCCATATGTGCTGATGTTATCTTCATTTTATTGTGAACAAATGATGCAGCAATGAAGTGAAGATGATGAAGAAGTTCTCCGCCGATACTGTCTTGTTCATAAATAAACAAGTTTATTAAAACAAGTACAGCATCTCAGACAACATGCTATGTCTGGGTGGTTTCAGCCAATTGAATCAACACACACATACAGCATCTCAAACGTGAATTATACAGGGGACACAGAGGGTTCGAAGAAGACCTAATATGGTTATGGCAGAGCATATACTGCAAAGAAAGAGGGTACCTAATATGGTTATGGCCTCTCAACGTTTGTGTTAAAGGTTTACATTATATACGGGTAGAAAGATTCCTCAAGCCTAGGAGATAGGAATTTCCTGCAGAAGAGCAGATACTACAATTTCATTACCAAAATGCCTTTCAAGCTGCTTTTTTGTTTCAATAAACCCCCTTTCTGGGTCCATATGGAGGAAACTGCGAACCAGTTGTCTAGGCTGTCCTTTTGTAAATTGCTCTAAATAGAACAATTTATCGTGCACATTGTCCGTTTTGTGCTCTATTCCTTGCTGAAAAGCTCTTTCAAATGATCTGTACTGAAGAGCATCACCATCAAATACAGGAATTTCCCTTGTTGGAAGAAGAGATAATCGTTGTTGCTTAACCAGCATTTCAGTTATTTCATTTTATCTTCTCATGATGTCGTTGAAACCTCTTTGATCATTGTTATTTGAGACTCTTTGTACATGATTCACATGATTCTTGTGTCCATGATTTACATTTGAAGCTTGTGCTTGCCAGTGGGGGAAGCTTACTTCCTGAGAAGTTTGAGCCTTTTGAATTGTTGCCGGAGCTCTGTACTCAGATGTTCCAGATGCTTCTATGGATAGATCAGGTGTACATATTTCTGATTTTGGTTCTTTTGTGGTCTCCACTGGTGTGTACAAACATTCAGATCCCATGAAGACTTTTATTTTGGCGTCTGCAGCTGCCAACTCAGCCTCCATGGCAAGTTTTTCTTTCCTTGCCTTTAGCTGAGCTTCTTCCAAGTCCAAAACATACTTTTTTTCCAAAGCTTGAGCCCTCGCTCTCAGAGCAGCACACTCTGCTTTAGCCTTTAAATAAGCTGAAGATGTGCTGGAGGCGCTACTAGAGGTCCTGCTGGAGGCTTTGCATCATCCATTCATGCTTGAACACCTCTTAAAAACTCTCTGAACACAATTAATTTAGGCTCATACCAATCTGAATGGTCAGCCTCCCATCTTCATTTGAAAGGCTTTGCACAGATACTTTTAATTCCATAAACTCAGCCAAAAAGTTATTGAATGCATCAATGTGTTTGCTTATAGTGTCTTTACTTTCACCAGCTTCTAATAAAGAATCGATTTCATTGCATTTCCGTGTTAAAACGCCAAGCTTCCCTCTGCGAGATGCAATTGTCTTTATCAACTTCGTCTCATCCGACTGATCAGCAGGGGTGGCTGGCCAATAGAGGGCGCTAGGGCGCCGCCCCCTCTGTCTCAATCACACAGCCCTTCCTTTAATAAAATGTTTTTTAAAATGACTTTTACTAGTATATATGTTTTAAAAAGGCAAAATGAATAATATAGTCTGAAGTGAGTTACTAAAATGTAAAATCTGCACTAAATAGTCAGATTAGAAATGTCCTACGTTGTCTACAGTTACTCACAGCTGACATATATCCGGCCACGGGGCACACACATCTTTCCCCATTGACTCCCGTTATAACTTTGACATGAGCAGTTCGTTCCTCTTCAATACAAGAGATACGAGACAGCGGGGCGCAGGCTGACTGCACCTGCTCTACCTCTGATTGCTATACACACCACCAGCCATGGGGTGGCAGCACAGAGCGAGCGGTTTGTTCACCTGCGAGCCTGTAATTAAAACTGCCAAGCGAGTGATGTTGAGCGCAGAGTGTCGGAGTAATTAGCAAACAAGATCATTATCTAATCACAGAGAGAGCCGAAAAAGGAGAAAATGAAGAGAGAAAGTTCAGTGAAGTCACTGAAAACAACACCGTTCGAGAGGAGAAACTAAGAGTGAAGGAGCTCGGACCTGACCGGCCGGACATCTTAATTAAACAGCAGTCCGAAGACAGAGGGAGGAGATATACGCGCTCTTTTTCACGGAGCTGGTATGAGAAGATGTCTTGGCTAACTGGATGCAGTGAGGCAGGTGCTTTATTTTGCTTCCCTTGCCTGCTTTTCCAAACCAAGGGAACTGATCAAGCGTGATCAAGCACTTTTGGCTTAAAGCCTAATGGTTTCAGTTATTTTCTTTCTTTGAAGTGACAACTTTTTGTTGCTTTGATAGTCTTAAATATGAGAATTTGCTGTGTTTTCATTGTCATTTAAGGTTGTTAATATAAATGTTAGCTAACAGAAGCACTTTGGGCTTAAAGCCTGATGGTTTGATTGTTTTTTTAAACAAAATGTCCAGTGTTTGTTGGTTTCATCCATATGTATTTGCTGTTTTTTTTTTTTTTTTTTTTCCCTTTTTTTATTTGAGTACGTAAATATAAATATGTTGTTACAAACAATTAGCTGGACAGAAGAAGCACTTGGTACTATTGGAAGCTGTGAAAATGAATTGTTTCTCTTTTCACTTTTGAAGTAAAAAATATATTTATGCATTCTTGGTTTGTTTAATGATGGAAAAGGAGATTTTAAGGGTTTGAGTGTACCAATTATATCTTATCTGGAGCAAAACATATCAAACACTGGGGAGATAAATTCAAATTCACTAACTGGTAACATTCACCTGCATTTAACTGTCTATTTGTAAACATAATATACATTAATTCTTGTGGTCCGGCGTTGCCAACTCTGCTTTTTGGTTGGGAAATTAAGTGCGCCCCCCCAAGACAAAAATTCACCAGCCACCACTGTTGGGTAGTCATAATGATTTAAACACAGTTGTTTGACAATAAATGGCTTCACCCAATCACTAACCATGAGTGAAACAAAGGTTTTTGTGTTATCACTCATATTCTCTGAAAAATGGCCAAGAAATCATAAATTCTGCCAGGGTATGTAAACTAATGAGCACAACTGTATATGTTGCTTAAATTTCTCTAAGACAATGACAAGAAAATGTACACATACTCAATGGAAAAGTCATGCTCATCAAACCCAGCAAACTTGTTGGCCTCATTTGCAGTAATTGCTCCCTCATGAGGCCCTAGTGGTATTACAGTGAATGAACTTCATATTATTCCATACACCTTTTCTCTTGTTATCCTGAACATTGTCCTTTCTATATTTCCTCTTTACCTGTCTGGAAGCCCTTTTCATTTCTGTCTGTGCAGATCATAACCCAGGACCACCTGCCTTATTTGCCCCTGGCAAATGCTGGTTTTTTAGATGTTAATAGCGGTTTTGACATGCATGTTTGCTGAAAGAGAGATGTGTACGACAAGAACGTTGGAGAGAGAGCTGGGACAGGGCCAGGACCAATTTATGTTATGACTAGCAACCAAAGAAAGTATGAGAAATTGAAAACAATTTCTCAAATTAACTCAGTTAAATTAAAACTAGAAAATTTGCCCATTCTCCACCAATTTTAGCTTCACTTTATTGGCTGTCTAAGCATGTCAGATCAGACTTTAAGGTGCTTCTGATGACTCAGAAAATTGTAAATGGCCCATCCATACCTGTCTGATCCTCTTGAACCTTGTCTCCCATCCCTCACTCTCCTGTCACCAGAGTTAAAAATAGGTCAGCTGGAGGAAGGGTCTTTTCCTGTTATTCTCCCTTCCTCTGCACTGAACCTCCTGCTAACAATCCTGATGACATTAGGCAGCCTGACTCTGTTGTGGCCCTTAAAACTCATCTTTCAGCAAGCTGCTTAGTTTTGATTACCTAGTACCTGTTAACATTATCCTTCCGACAGGTTGGCCTCATTTAATCATTTATTAATCTTAGTATTACTGTATAGCCCATGTTTGTCCTTCTGATACTGTAAATTTCCTTAGAAAGACTGAATCTCTGTAAGCCTCTGTTTGTGTCCCACAAACACAGTTTTGCCTCTCTCCCTTTCTCCCTCTCTCTCTCCCTTTCACCTCCTTGTCCTCTGTTTTCACTCTGGCTTCTCTGTGGTACACCATCAGCTGTCCTGGGACCTATCTCACTTCCCTGGCTGTTGGTGTATAATTCCAAATGTTTTGGATCTGGATCTTCGTCCTTAAGAAGTCTCTTCTACTGTCTCTCTCTCTCTCCTTGTTTGCATGTATATCATTATCTCTCTCTCCCTCTGTCAGTGTTTGCTTTTTGTTATACCTGTGTGACTGAATGTTGTGCTTGAGTTGTGCCTCTTGTGTTTGTGTAGTCTGTCCTTGTCCTGATCTCCATGGTGGAAAGGAGATCATGTGGCTCACATCCTATCTGAATTTTGTCGTTCTGTTTGCATACTGTATTTTACCATGTTGGTCTATTCTGTCCACATTACATCTCTTGATCTCTGTCCATTCTGGGAGATGGGTCCCTCCCTTGTGGCTCTTCCTGGGGTTTCTTCATTTTTTTTTCCTTGGTGAAAGGGTTTTTGGGGGAGATTTCACTTATCCCAATCCAGGGTCTAAGGATAGAGGGTGTTGTATGCTGTACTATTGTAAATCCCCATGAAACAAGTTTCCAATTTGTGATACACATAAAATAAAATTGACAAGTTTCATAATTGTGCCTATAGTCTGTTGGGCAGGGGGGGACATCAGCTGCACCCTCCTCACACCACTTGCCCCCTTCGCTCCACATCAGAAACTACATACCCCTACCCCAACTTCACTCAATAGGAGCCACCCCAACTCCTCCCTCAGCCTCTCCATAACAGCAGATGAGGTGAGGAAGGCTACTGGCCCTCATGGTATCAGCTGCTTCCAGGCAGACCAGGCACTGGTGTGGAAGACACAGTCATTTACCTGCTTCACCAGTCTTTTTCTCACCTGCTTTTTGACTTTGCCAGTGCTTTCAACACAATCCAGCCATCACTGCTCAGGGGGAAGCTGGGAGGAGCTGGAGTAGACTGCCACCTGGCTTCATGGACCATCAACTACCTCACCAACAGACCACAGTATGTGAGGCTTCGCGACTGTGTGTCCGATGTGGTAGTTTGCAGCACGGGGGCTCTGCAGGGTACAGTGCTCTTTCCTCTCCTCTTCACCCTCTACTCAGACTTCAGACACAACACCGACAGCTGTCACATCCAAAAGTTCTCTGATGATACAGTCATTGTTGGACGTGTATCACATGGGGAACGAACTGGAATACAGGGAGGCCTTAACCAACTTTGCTGACTGGTGTGGACTGAACCACCTGTTCATAAACGCCAGCAAGACGAAGGAGATGGTGATCGATTTCCACTTTGTAAAAGGAGCACTAGTGCAGGTCCTACATTCCAACTGCAGTCAGACTGTTCAACTCTAGTTTTGTCTAATGCAGCACTGTGTTTACATATTTACTGCTCTGCACTGTTTTTGCTCTGTGATTCTGTGTTTTCATCATCATGCCATTACATCTCATGCAATATCTAGTGCAATATTACATTTTTTTCTTCAATATTACATTCCTATCTCTTGCATCAAATCTATACATATACATATTTTTCTTCTATATACTGCTACATATTTTTAACCAATGTGCAATAGTGAAAACACTGCCCTTGAACCATGTGCAAGTCTATATACGTGTGCAATTCTGCATTCCCTGTACAACTTTTCTTTTTTTCCCTTTAGCAATAATATTTTATATACTGCCACATACTTTTTATCCAATGTGCAATACTGAAAAAAAAAACACTGTACTCCCTTGTATACAATGCATATATACAGAGTTTTGATTTTTATTTATTTATTTATTTTTTTGTATTTTACCCTGTAGCAGGAAGGGGAAAAGGAAATGACAAAACAGCCTTTTTCGCCTGAGCTGGAAATGAAGGGGGAGGGAGATGATAAATCAGACACACCTGAGAGCTCAAAATGAGGAGGGAAATCAAACAAAGGAGGCTTGAAGGAGGACTGAAAATGAAGTGAGAAGTGAGAAAGAAAGAAAAGGAGATAACTCAAATTTTGATTCAGTTACCGGCTTAATTACAAGAAAACAGTGAATTTAACCGAGTGTTAAGGACAGGCTGGAAGTTGTGCATTACACTGGACACTGGAGGAAGAAGCTGAGTCCTGGAGCAGGCGGAAAAGAAGCTGATTCTACAGTTCTTGGCCTGTTTGGATACAGTGGCAAATATCTCTGTCTGAGTTGGGTGATGAACTTCAAGCAGATAAGTCCCCTTTTTCCTGAAACTCTCCTGGCTTCTCCAAATGTCTGACCTCAAGCTACACTGTTTTTTCTCTCCCCTCAAACATACATCCCTCTGAACTGAATTACACTCATTCCTCTCCCAAACACACATACATCCCTCTGAAATGAACTACATTCATTCCCCTCACCAAACACACATTCCTCCTTCTGAACTGAATGGAAAGACACCCAAACTATACACACTCACACACACATCTACATAAACACAATTCGCATTCTTCATTAACTGATGTGACCTGTTATTATTTATTTAAAAAACTTTTGATTTTTTGTAATTACTCTCTGAATATTTCCTTTGAATTTGGTTTCTGTTTTATGAATGAACATTTATGAATTGAGAGACATTTGAGTTTGATTATTGACCTGATACGTTTTGATTAAAATTTGATTGCATATAAGAAAACTTAGTAACTGCATTGATTGGTTGTGTTTTTATTGTGTGGTTTTGTAGCTAAGAAGCCAGCTGCCGGGTTATTTCTCAAATTTCTAGTAGTATTTGTTTTAAAATATTGGCAGAATGATTTTTCTCCTTTCTGGCGCCCAGCATTATTTCATATTTTGAGAAACTTCTACGCTACAACCCCTGTGTTCCTCTTTTCTCTCCAGGCTCTGCTGTAATTTTCACACAAGAGACTTTGACTTTAAAAACAACTTTTATTTACATTATTTTAAGAAAGTCAATCCACAAACATCACGAAGCACACACACACACGCACGCACACACGCACACACACACACACACACACACACACACACACACACACACACACACGTCAATACAAACCCATCAAAAACCTCACACCACCAAAAACAACCACAACACACCCACAATGATACATTAAAAATTAAGGACCAGTACGCCATCCTCCCCCACTGAACACAAAATCTGCCTGGCCCCCCACAGAGTCCTGAAGGAGTCCAGGTTGCCAGTCAGGGCATAAAAAGCATGCTCCACCCTCAAACGAGCTTCCACCAACCCCTTTAGACACCGGACCACATCAGTCCTGCCCTGACCAACAAGCTGGTTCTTCCTGGTCTTCCAGATTGCCAATTTAGCGTTCCAAACAGAAAATTGACCAGAACCACAATACCTCTATTTTTCGACTGTGTATTTGGGCCCAAAAACAAATAATGGGACTGAGAACTCCTCCCCCAAATCCTCTACCCAACCTCTCAATGTTCCGAATAGGCCTGCCAAGCAAGGGCAGAGAACAAACAAGTGTTCCAGTGTTTCAGTTTGACACTCAGACACTGCCCTCTGTCCTTTGGTCAGCAAACACATGGTTCCTAGCAAAAGTTCTTAGTGGTGTGGACAGTGCCTGCCAGACTTCTTCCACCATCTTGATCAGCATGGATGGAGGACCGGATGCCAATAATTTCACCAATGCTGTTCAGTGACGCTTTTGCAAGATGACCAAGTTTAACAATACCACCCTCAACAAATTTCCTCCTCAAGGTACCTGAGGAAAAGGCGGCGACATTGAGAAAGCCATTATGAAACGGTGGTTCTTCAAAGAGCCACATTCCAGGCCTCCGTCAGGAGTCTGTGTGATCCTAAGTGTCTGCCAGGCCTCCACCACTGATATATAGAAAGGTGTCAGTCCTGTCAGGTCAACCTCTGGCAGTCTCAACAGAAAGAGGTGTTTTTTCAACCCAAGCTGCCCAGCCTTCCTGAGGAGCAGCCCAGTGGGAGCCAACCAACAGCAACCTCCATGCCATCTGTAATCTGAAGGCTGCAGTTCTGGCCTGAATGTCCACCAGTCCATGCCTCCCTTCTATGACAGAGAGATACAGAGCCAACGCCTTCAGCTAGTGCTGACCAGACCAGACGAAGTTCACCAACAGCCATTGCACCTCCCTCACAAGGCCTGGAGGTGGTACCAGAACAAGCAGCCTATGCCACAGCGATGAGGCGACCAGGGCATTGATGATCAGTACTCTCCCCCTGTAGGACAGATAAGGTAGCAACCATTTCCATTGAGAGAACCTGGCCTCTACCTTCTCCAGCACTCCCACCCAGTTCTGCCTTTGAAAGTCCACATTTCCCAAATACACTCCAAGAATTTTAATTTAAGAAAATTTCCTGGAAGACCAGGAGTACTCCCCAAGCTCCACTGACCTGCCAGACATGCCTCACTTTTGTCCCAATTAATCCTAGCTGAAGAAGCTTTCCCATACAGTTTCAAACTGTCCTCTAAAACCTGTACATCTCTCTGGTCTCTGACAATCACAGTAACATCGTCAGCGTAGGCTGATAGAACAAGAGGGGGGCCTGGAGCCAGCTCAGGCAGAGCAAGACCCTTCAGGCCACTTCTTAGCCTACAAAGAAGTTTCAATTCAATATTCCTTTATTTGTCCCGTGAGGGGAAATTCCAGAGTGGAATCCAAGTGGTTCTGTAGTAAGGCTGTAAAGCAGCCCTGAAATAGGGCAGCCCTGCCTAATACCTCTCTTAACTGGCACAGGACAGCTTAAACCTCCCCCTACCTTCACTACACACCAAGCATCAGTATACAATAATTTAACCCAGGACAGGAAAACTTCCCCAACCCCAAAAGCCTGCAAAGTTGAAAAAAGAAAAGAATGATCAACACGATCAAACGCTTTCTCTTGGTTGATGGAGATAAAACATACATTAACATTATATAATTTACAAATATCAAAAATATCTCTCATTAAAAACAGGTTATCCTCATAGATCTACCAGGAACACAGTAGGACTGATCCGGACCAATCAACAGTTCAGTGAAATCTTTCAACCTCTTCGATAAAACTTTCGACAAAATTTTGTAGTCAGTGCATAAAATGGCTACGGGCCTCCAGTTTTTCAAAAGGGTTAAATCCCCTTTCTTAGGCAGTAGAGAGAGCACTGCACGCCTACAGGAGGCTGGAAGTAGTCCTTTTTTAAAACACTCATTAAAAACATCAAGAATGTCCTACCCCAAAATACTCCAAAAGTGCTTAAAGAAGTCTGCAGGTATGCCGTCCATTCCTGGAGCCTTGCCCGACGCCATCTGAAACATGGCAGCAGTCAGCTCAGCCAGAGTTATATCTACGTTCAGTGTATCTTGATTTTCTGAGCTCAGCCGAGGAAGCCCCTGTAAAAGTTCTGTGGAAGACTCTACATCACATCGGCCCTGAACAAGTCCATGTAGAAGTCCACTGCATGTTGTTTCATCGCGGCCAGGTCTGCTGTCACCCTCCCATCAGGAAGACGAAGACACACCATTTGCTTTTTCCTGAGAGCAGATTCCTCCAAGTTAAAAAAGAAAGCTGTAGGTGCATCCATATCCTGGATCCTGGTGAACCTAGCTCTAACTTAGCTTTCTCATGTAGAAAACCACTAAGTTCTTGCTTTTTGGCATGTAAAAGATCACAGTTTTGTTGATCTGCTTGTGAGATAGAGACATTTTCCAGGTCACTTATCTCCTCCTAACTTCTGCACTGCCCTCCTGATGTTAACAGTGAGTTTACATGCATATTGTTGACAGAACACACTAATCTGAGCTTTCCCCACCTCCCACCACTGATTAATGGAAGTAAAATCACCTTTCCTAGACCTCCAATAAGCCCAAAACAGTTTAAAATTATCACAAAAAATTTAATCCTGCAACATCGTAACACTAAAATGCCAAAAAGATTTTGGTTTTCCTGTAGGACATAAAAAATTAATCACCATTAAAACCAGGTAATGGTCTGTAAAGCCAACAGGGAGGATCTGACAGTTACCAACTGTAGCATTACACCAGCTAGATAAATAAAACCTGTCTAATCTAGCTGCACTAACTCTGCCATCTGCCATCCCCTCCAACACACACTCACTGCACTGAGGAGCTCCATCAGTGACAGGATGCTACATCCTAAGTGTGTGAAGGAGCGGTATCGCAGGTCATTCCTCCCTGCAGCTGTCAGACTACACAACAAAAACTGCTCCAAGTAATCAGTGAAATAAGCTGTGCAATAAAACATGTACATAACAGTCTGTAGATACTATTTTTGTTTTACAGTTTTCTTTAGGATGACAACTCTTTTTATTTTTTATTTAAAATTCCCACTCTTTTGTACATACTGTACATAGTGTACTTACTTTGCATGCACTTGTTACATTACTTGCTTTATTGACGCTGCTGTAATTTGGAATTTCCCCTTGACCCAGTGTCAGGACCCCGGCCTCCTCCAGCCTCCCTGACAGGGCAGTCCCTCCCCAGGCAGGCCCCTCTGGCTTGGTCCTGTGCAGGACAGGTTCCTGCAGGAGCCAGTACAGTGAGCCCGTCTCCTCCTCTCTCTTCTTCTGCAGCAGGTTGTAGACCTTAAAAACACTCTGATAAAAAACAGGCAGAGATGTCTTCCTCATGACAGTGGTGTTCATTGAGAACAAATTAAACTAAGGCCCAGGCTATTAAAATGGAGCAGAAGGCTAACGGCCTCCACAGAACATCCTCTGACCCTGTTAGTAATCTCCGTATGAACTGGAGACAGAAAGCAGCCCCCCGACTGGCCAGATGAATAAGGCCCTGCCCTCCCTCTTCCTTTGGAAGAAAGAGGATGCTCTGTGGGACCCAGTGCATCCCGCCCCCCCAAAAAAGTTGACTAAAAGCCTTTGTACCTCTGTCAGGAGAGAGGCTGGAGGATCAACACAGGCTAGTCGGTGCCACATGGAGGACGAGACCAGGTTATTAATGACTAGTACGCGACCTCTGTAGGACACCATCATCCCAGTTTTTCTTTTTGTGGGTCTCGTCCCCCAGAAAAACCCCAAGGTAATGTACCCCTCCCTTCCTCCAGACGAGGCCACCAGGCAGCCGGAGATGATCCTGCAGCCTCTCTCCAACCATCAGAGCCTCACTCTTCCCCCAGTTTACCTTCGAAGAAGAGATAAAACCAAAGTCACGTACAGTATCACTTAAACAGTCAACATCTCTCTGTGTGTTTAAAAGTACGACAAGATCATCTGCGTAGGCTGACAATTTAAAAGATACCGGGCACTGGGGGAACTTCACACCTTCAAGGTTCTCTCTTAACTTGTGGAGCAGAGGCTCAAAGGCCAGAGTGTACAACATACCTGAGAGAGAACAGCCCTGCCTTACCCCTCTCTGGACGCCAAATGGGGCACTCAGTCCACCATTTATCTTCAGGGCACTGGAGACGTCAGCATAGAGAACCCGGATCATGCCAATAAAACCAGGGTTGAAGCCAGCCAGCAGCCAGAGTCTGCCACAGGTACTGGTGTTCAACCTGGTCAAAAGCCTTTTCCTGGTCTATGAAAATGAGACCAGTGTCTGCAGCCAATGAACTAGAGAGGTCCAAAATGTCTCTAATTAGAATGACGTTGTCACTAATAAGCCTGTTGGGCACGCGGTAGGTCTGGTCAGGGTGGATGATGGACGACATCACCTCCCTTAATCTCAGGGCTAGATCTTTGGACAGGATTTTGTAATCCGTGCACAGCAGGGACACCGGCCTCCAGTTTCTGATGTCCTGGAGATCTCCCTTCTTCGGCAGCAGGGTGATGATGGCCCTCCTGCAGCTCTGAGGCAGTTTCCCCTTCCTCATGCCCTCATTATAGACTTCTAGTAGGTCTGACCCTAGGATGGACCAGAAAACTTTGTAGAAGTCAGTAGGCAGGCCGTCTATCCCTGGAGCTCTGCCATTCTGGAGGCTCCCTGTGGCCTTTCTGATCTCCTCCAGTGTAAGGTCAGCTGCCAGCAGGGAGTTGTTCTTCTCGCTCACCTGAGGGAGGTCTTTATAGAAGGTGCTGTGCACATCTGGATAACTTGACCTCGACTTCGGAGCAGCTACCCGTTCGTAAAGAATGAATGATCTTCCTTTGTCCGTTCTTTTTCTCCAACCCAAAGAATAACCGGGAGGGAGCATCCATCTGGGAGATGTTCATGAACCTTGACCTGACCAGAGCCCCTTGCGCTGAAACGCCCAACAGGTTGGCTATGGTCGACTTTTTGGAGTTGAGGGAGTCTAAATGCCCTTGATTTCCTGTAGAAGATGCCAGAAACTGTAGGGCTTCTACCTGACTCTCTAGATCTTCCATCTTCCGGGCTAGGTCTCTTGTGACACCACGAGTGAACTGCTGACACAACTTTCAGACCTGGGTCTTCCCAAAGTCCCACCACTGCTGGAGGCAGGAGAAGGCAGGCTTGCTCTCTCTGTAGGAAGACCAAAAACATTAAAAGCCATTCTAAAAGCCTGGTCATTTAAAAGGCTCATGTTAAAATGCCAATAAGCACTATTAAAACGTACATTCTTAATAAAAACAGAGCAGGAGACAAGGGAATGGTCAGAGAAACCCACAGGCTGGATAAAACACCTTTTAAAAATATTAAAATGGTGTTTAAAACAATTAAGGCAGTCCAGTCTGGCTAATGATAAAGAGTTTCCCCTTGAATGAGTCCAGGTGTATTGTCTAGTGTTGCTGTTAAAAACCCTCCATAGGTCAGACAGCTCCTGTTCTTCTATGAGCATCCTCTCCACCCCATTGGTGGGGGCATAGACGTTTAAAAACACTAAAACAACATTTTGGCCAACATTTGGCTTTTATTTTTAAAAGCACACCTGGAATTATTTCCTCTACTTCATACTTTAAAGGTAAAAAGTTTTTTGAGAATAAAATTCCCTCCCCTCCGCTCAGACTGGACTTATGGCTTAAAACCACCCCCCCGTTAAAAGCCCTCTTCCAGTCTGCCTCCATGTCCTCCGTGCTGTGGATTTCTTGAACAAGCATAATATTTAACCTCTTCATCTCCGCTAATTTAAAAAGTGCAGCTCATTTAAAGTCAGCCCTGGCGCCATTCAGGTTTAAAATGCTGATGTTAAAATCACACATACGTGGAGTTAGGTGAAGACAGCCAGCAGTGAAAAAACAAGTCAGTAGGTAAAAGAAGCAGCTATATTTAAAAATCATAACTTTCTAGCATGATTTGGTCTCTTACCCTGACTATGAGTTTCTTTAATCCGTATATTTCTTGGTCTGTTAAAATTCCTGAGGCGTCAGTTTTTCTTGTTAAGGGTCTTCTTGCCGATCGAATGAAGAGCTTCAGGTTTGCAAAATACTCTTCAACTGAAGGGAGCTTGGTTCCTTTAGTGACCTCTAAAAACTTTTTTATTTCCTCAGGGGAATACATTTGTTCCTCCTGGACTTGGCTGAGGTCACTCTCTTCTTCTTCAGATTCTTTTCCTTTTTTGGCTTTTACTTTAGACTGTGTGGCCGCGGCTACTGGGGCCGCTGGAGTGGCTCTGGAGGACAGCTTCGGCCCCCCGCCAGCAGCGGAAGCAGCGGCAGCAGCTGGCTGCTGCTCCTCCCCTCCTCCGGGCAGGAGCAGATCAGGTGTCCCTCCGCTCCACACCCAAAACATTTCATTCTTTCTGAGGTGGCAAAAACAACATAATTGAAACCATCCACACGGAAAGAAAAGGACAGGTATAGGTCACTTGTCGTGTCTTTTCTGATCATGTACACCTATCTCCGTTGACACACAACATGTTTCAGCTGCAGTGACTTGCAGCCTAAAGACACCATTTTTATAGGTGAGACCAGTTGACCGTATCTGGACAGTTCTTTGGCCAACGCTTCGTTCCTGATGAACGGAGGTACTTTGGAGATCATGATCCTGGACGCCGGGCTGACCAGGGAGAGGACGGGAGTAAACGAGTCTTTTATCACTAGACCGCTCTCCACCACCTTGTTGCTGCTGCTCTTTGTCTTGTGCTGTCTTTGTCTGATCTATTGGAGCCTCTCTCTGCATTTCTTTCCGAAGCCTAAAATCATGGATTTGGTCAGCTGGTCTCTCAACGCAATTGACCAAATTTTCTCGACTAAGAGACTGGGTAAAGGAGAGCCCGCCTGCCCTGATGGAACGTTTGCAGCCGGATACACGATGGACTCCTGGGAGAAGTGGAGGATCGTGTGCCTGTCGATCCTTTCCGTTGAGGATGTTGAAGACGTCTTCATAATTGGATTTATGATAACAGGCTTTCTGCTGTCTGGAGTTGGCAGTTTCCTGATCTATCGCAAAGTTCGGAAAATGTTGGCAGCACTTTTGGCAATCGAGAAGCTGCCACTCTTGATTGAGGGAATGAGCAGGGCTGTAAACACTCAGACTCAAGTGATGTGTGAGCTCGGTCGCAAGCTGGATGCGATTCTTGATCAAAATCGCAGGCTGGATGCGATTCCTGAACTCTTTCGCAGGATGGATGCCAACTTGGAGAAGTTTTCAGCTCGGCTCGAGTGAAATTGGCCATCGAATTTGGATATATTTGAACAAAGACACTGGGAGACGCAGAGAGACTTAAAGGCAGACGGAAAATTTGCAGTGTTGGCCTGCCCCAAAACAATTGTTATCTTCATTGGCTCCCTGAGATAGCTGGCCTTCCCAAGGCCGGTGTCTCTCCACTCTCCTGGATGTTTTGCAGACAAGATGCTCCAGCCCTATCTCCTCCCCCATCACCCCCCTACTCCTGTGAACCTTGTTTCTGGATCAGGACTCTCCGAGGTCATCTCCACGGCTACGGCTGTGTTTTCGTCATCAGTTATCAGACGGCAGAGACAATGGGTTGGACTGACTGGAGATGAAGTACACGGGCTTATGCATACACACACACGAAGACACATATGACACGCACACAACCTCCAACTCAACGCCTTCGTGGCTCCCACCCCCCTCCCTCCCTTGTCGCAGTTGCGAGGCACTCAAATGTGGCTGCGTGCACGCGCCCCCAGTGTCTGTGCTGCGACACCTACCCTCCCCAACTCCCCCCACCCTTCCCACATGTGCAAGTCCTTGAGATTTTGTTGTAGTGTCTTACTATGTTGCTTATGTGCCGAGGTGTTTTTTTTCCCAATCCCACACTGTGCCCCCCCCCCACAGGAGCTTAGTTTGGGAGTTGCTTTTTTTACCCTCTTCTTCCCTCTTGTTTTTCCTCTTTCACATCTAAGTAAACGGGGCGCTCTCCATGTGTGCGACCCACAGTTCTCCCGCTCCTGTCCTCCCCTGTTATGTGTCACTGTCTTTTTTGTGTTTCTTGGACGGGATGTAACTGAAATGGAATTTCTCCTTCGGGAGACTAATAAAGGCATTCTGATTCTGAACTTTTTCCGTGTGTAGGGGAATTACCTCTAAATTAATGTTGCATTCGTTAATAAGACCAAGGGCACCAACCTTCCTCAGCTAAGAAGGATTTTGTATATCATATCTGGTAATGCTGATGTAGTGAACGAATGAACCAACAGTAGATCAGTCTGATAATCTAAGGCGTAAACTCTCAGTACAGGGATTGCTTATATCCAGCTCAAAAGGACACCGTCTGACAACGACTTGTATGCAAAAGATTATTTATTAAACACAATAATGAAATGAATATGAATCATGAATAATACGATAGATTATATGGATTAGGTAGATTAACACAAAAACTGCACAGAGGAACTTATGGCAAGAGAATGGTAAAATGAGTTTGGCGATAGTGAGAAGTAGGTTTTTAAAGGGGAAAGGGGACGCGAATAGGAAGTTAATTTGTTGAATGAACGATTTAGAGAATTTAGACAAATTGACAATATCTCAACCTCACGGACCAACTCTTATTCAAAACCGCTTAAGTATGCCTACTTTGTCAGAGACGTTCCTAGATGTCTGCCCCAAACTGACACGAAGAGGCTCCGCGTTGTCGTCCGTCACTCTGATCTGCACAGCGGTCTGCCCGACGAATCAAGCGAACCACTGTTGAGAGCCGGTGTTGGACAGGGATGTCTCGGGAGCTGAGGGTCTTCGGTGTCGGTTACAGACGAGGAACGGCTTCTGATGGTTATTTAACCGGGACCAGCGGGTCAGCAGCAGGCTACAGGTCTTCGGTGCGGTCAGTTAGTTGTTGGCCGTTTGGCAAGGCTTTTGATTACTAATAATAAGATTGAGAAACTCTTCGATGGCCGGTCGAAAAAAGTCTTCGAAATTACTATTACGTGACTAGACTTTAACAACAAAAATAGGGATTATGCGGCTTGGCGTGGCGAGCAAAAATGAAAGTTTCACGAAGATTAGAAAAGTGCGTTTTCTGCAGAATTAAATCAGGCCACTCTGCGTGGTTGTGAGCAGCAACAAAAAGACTGAGAAAACAATGGAGCGGAAAAATACTTGAAAACTAAAGACAAAGAACTTAACACAAACTAAGACAAAACTAAAACGAGACTAGAAGAAAGTAGAAACTAAACTGGAAGAAAGAAAAACTAGACATAAAAACTGGCGTCCATTGCGCGCAGCTAACTTTATCATCGCTCCAGGGCGTGTCTAATCAATAGGACGTCACGCATGTGGGATGGTTCGCAGACGCGCAACGTGATTTCATTTCATAGAGCGAGAATTAATTAATGATTCATACAAGGGCTCATCTGTTTCTCACTATGGTCAATCGAATATATTTTAAATGATCAATTTTCAATGGCACTACGACAACAACATGCGTGTTCACTACATGCGTTAGACAATTCGTATGAATAACGACAACATTAAACAATGAACATGGTAACATTTTCTAATACTAATCCTAATAAACATGATGACTAAGGGTATAACAACTTTAATATGATGAAGGGCAGACTATATTTGCCGAAATGATTATCGCTATTATGGTTACTAAGTAATAAATGTCTCCCGCTAAGCACATTCAACCTAACCGCTATGAACCTCTAGATGGCAGTATCGTTACATGGTAGAAATTCAGAGAAAACCTTTGAAATATTTAAATTCACAGTTTCATCATTCTGTAAGTTAGAAACACCAAGAAAGCGTTGTTATTGTACTGATCACGAGCTTAGCAATGTAATAACATCTACGGTTAAATCAAACATAGAGATTTGGTTAATTTGGTAGGTTAAGCAAAAAGGCACACAGACATACAGAACAGTTTACTTCAGGAATGTTCAATTTACAACCCATCAGCATTCCTTTGATTCCTTTGAGGCATGGCATTCATCCATCCAGGCAGTTTTATTGTCCTTAACTCCCATGGGCTATCAAGAAAGAGTTAGCACCTCCATGAGAACGTCTTGACCAGATGTAAATTAGAAGTAAAAGTGTTATCAGTGACTCTTGTTGTCCTGAAAGAGTGTGAGAAGATGTCTCTAAACCAGACATCCTGTCTCTGCCTGGGTTCACACCTTCCTGTGAACCTTCCAGATGGTCAATAACTCTTAAAAGTCTGATTGTTTTATCACTACACTTCTCCTGAGCAATGCAAAGAGGGGAGAAGAGGTTCAGCTACAGACCAGTTCTGCTACACGTGCTATCCAGGAAGATCACCACCGCTCCGTTCATCCGGGAGGCCGACCTAACGCTCCCGTATCCCACCTCTTTCCCCACCGCCAAACTTGCCTCCTCCACAGAGGACTGCACGGCTGGCAGCAGCTTGATGGCATGATGCCGTGTCAGCCGCTCAAACTCACTGGTCGGAGCCTCCGCCACCAGTATAGTGCACCCACCAAACAATCACCTCCCTCCACCAAACACTTCCACTCACACACTAAACACTCACTCAATAATTTACACACACACTCCCACACACACTGCAACTCAATAAAGTAGAAATAATTGATGAAAAACCCAAAAAAGAAACAGAAAATTCACCAACACATGCCACGCTCTCAGCTCATAACCTCCATTCACTCAGAGAGAGAGAGAGAGAGAGAGAGAGATTTTGTTTTTTATTTTTAAAAAGACTTTTTTTTTTACAGTGCTTTAACAATCACATTCGTCCCAGCAGCAGCAGAGTTGAAACGTTCACATAAAAAGGGGGTCAAAAAACAGCTCTCCTCCAGTCATTGTACAGACTGCTGCAGTAAAACACCATCTGGAGGTGAAACCGTCCAAATTCTGGGTCAGGGCGAAGAATTTAAAAGTCCACTTTGACTCTGGCCTTCACCAACACCGAGAACAGAGTGAGAGGATCCACAGCTGCTCCAGCGTTGATCATGGACTTCTTGGTCTTGTTAATGGCTAACTTAGCCTGTCCCACCAGGAAGTTCAGCAGCTTCCACTTCTCCGCCTCCTTCCTCTGGTACCCAGCACCGAAGATAAAAGCTGTTTCTGTCCAGTTTTCATTGCACAGAGTAAAAACAGTCTAGAGGGCTGTGAACAGTCCCTGCAGCCTCTGACACTCTAAAAAACAGTGAAAGATTGTTTCCTGCAGCTGGCAGAAGGGACACTGTGTGGAGACAGTTGGGTTAATCTTCGAGATAAAACATTGACAGGTGGTTGGTGCTGTCAGTTTGGTCCTCCACACAGTGTCTGTGTCGTGGGTGCCGTGATTTCCATGGACACCTACAGACCAAGTTCTCAGATCCCCCAAATCACACAGACAGTAGATGAAGTCAAGCACAAAATATAATTGCTTTATTATAATCACAACACACAATTTAAAAAAAGTCTCAAATGCAACCCCACACATACTATCATGCTCCACTGGCTCCCAACCATATGACAAGACAGATACGTAAATAAAGCCAGCCTAACAGTCCACTGTATCCTAACCCCCCTTTCTTTTCTGGCAAAGGGTGCTAGAGGAGTAGCACAGGGAACAGCCACTACAAAGAATTAACCCCAAACATTCCACTACACACACGTTGAGGGAATCACTGCACACCGGTTGTCAATATTATAAACCCACACAAGGGGGCGAGATGCCCTCATTCCACAGCAAACAACCCCCAGTGAAAACCCTTTTACGGCTCCCACTGGCCACTATAGGGGAGTGTAGACAGTTATTAACGTGGATAGAATTTAGCGACAAGTGGCTTTAATTACCCATGCAAAATTGTCATAGCGAGGTGCAGGGCCAACGGCCGCTGGCTGTACAGCAGGATTAAAAGTTAAAAGTCCGCTCTCGGTCGGAGCCACATCCCACCGAGAGAATCTAAAGCAATAATGTCTCTCACCGCCCTGAACACCATCCGCCGGGTCTCGAACGACAGGACGATGGCGCAGCTATCCGTACGGTGTAGAGTCTCCACACAGCGGGGCGTCCAGGGATGCTCCTCCAGAGCGTCTCGAGGCTGGCGGCTGCCGAGGACAAACAAGAGGGAAAATTAACAACAATCCTGTCGCCAACGGGGCCTCACTCACACACACTGCAGAAGGTGGCATTTCAACTTCCCTCCGCACAGGAAATAGCGAGCGTTGTAAGAGGGTCTTTCAGGCCTCCCCACGATTGCCCTGTCTAGTTGGCAACCTCCACACAGGGCGATGGCGAGCGTTGAATAAACCCTTCCACCCTTGCTGTCAGTACCGCTCAACAGATCGCACTCATCGGACCTTCCTGTGCTCACGCCCGATCGCCACCGTTTTTTTCTCCCCTCAATCTCCTCATTGTCCTGTTTTCTCCTCAGGTGAGCAAATCAGTGGCCAGCCTCAATCTTTTGGCTCATGCATACCAGCTGTGAACAAAGAGTACACACCACTCCTCCCCCACAGTCTCAACAGTCCCCCAGTTTCCTATGAAACACTCTGTGGGACCCAGTGCAGTCTGTCCCAAAAGAAGACAGACTGCACTTTGTCCAGCAAACCAGGAGGGGGCTCCATACAAATCAGCTTGTGCCAGAGGGTGGAGGCTGCCAAGTTGTTAATGACAAGTACTCTCCCCCTGTATGACATGTGTGGCAGCAACCACCTCCACCTGTTCAGTCTGCCCTCTATCTTTCCACCACCCCCTCCCAGTTTTTACTTATGGACTGTTTGTCTCCCAAAAACACTCCCAGGTACCTGAACCCGCCCCTCTTCCAGCTGAGTCCTCCTGGCAGCTGAGGGAGCCCTGTGGACAACCTGCCTACTGCCAGAGCTTCACTTTTTGACCAGTTAACTTTAGCTCCAAAGAGTTTACCAAAGGTCTCTACAATCTGACCAACTAAGTTAACATCTGTCTGGTTTTTAACAATGACAACGATGTCGTCTGCGTAGGCCGATAAAACAACTGGAGGGTTAAAATCAGGTAAAAGCAGACCAGGAATAAAAGAACAAAAGTTGTGCAGCAGTGGCTCAATAGACAGTGTGTACGACATACCAGAGAGTGAGCAGCCCTGTCGAACACCTTGACACACTTTAGAAGGTTTACATAAAACTCTGTTGATCTTCAGTACGCTCTCAATGTCTCTATACAGAACCTTCATCTTGGCAATAAGTCCATGGCAGAGGCCGAACCTTCCCAACACTGTCCACAGGTAATGGTGCTCAACCCGGCCTTTTCCTGGTCTAGTGAAATCAGACCAGCATCAAGGCCCAGTGAACCAGAGACGTCCAAAACATCCCGAATTAGTGACACATTGTCAACAATGAAGCTGCCGGGCACACAGTATGTTTGAGTCCGGTCAACGATCTGGTCCATCACCGTCCTCAGTCTGTTAGCCAGGACTCTGGAGAGCAGCTTGTAATCAGCACACAGCAGGGAGACGGGGCGCCAGTTCTTGATGTCCTGCAGGTCACCCTTCTTCAGCAACAAGGTCAGAACTTCCCTCCTGCAGCTCTGAGGCAAACATGAGTCTTTGAAACACTCAGAGAAAACTTCTGTCAGGTTGTCACAGAGTTCAGGCCAGAAGGCTTTGTAAAACTCTGGTGGCAGACCATCGATACCAGGGGCCTTCCCCCCCTGCATGCTCTGCAGAGCCGCAAACAGTTCCTCTGTGGTCAGAGGGCCCCTCATCTCTTGGGTGGCCTCCTCTGAGACCGTGGGCAGCCCTGTGCAGAAAGAGTCCAGCAGGTCATCATTCTCAGCGTACTCACTGCTGTACAGACGACTGTAGAAGTCCACCGCTCTCTGCTGGATCTCACTGGCCTCCATCAGCAGCCCCCCTGTCGCCGACCCCAGAGAGTGGATGTATCTGCTCTACCCGTTCTTCTTCTCCAGGTCGAAGAAGTATTTGGAGGGTGAGTCCATCATCGCAGCACTCTGGAAGTGAGACCAGACCAAGGCCCCCTGTGCTTTGGAGCCCAGCAGGTCAGCCAGCAAGGCTTTTTTAGACTTGAGGTCTTCATACCGACCCCGATTTCCTGTGGACTCTGCAGAACTCTGCAGCTCGACTATTTCGATCTCCAGATCCCTCATAGATTTGGTAATGTCACGAGAGACGTTGAGAGTGTACTGTTGACAAAGCTGCTTAATGTCCACCTTCCCACAATCCCACCACACCTCAGAGATGTAGATGATTTTTTTTTTAAAATGTTCCAAAAATAAGCAAAGGTGTCTTTAAAATGTTCATCTAATTAAAGCGCAGTGTTAAAATGCCAGTAGGCTGATTTGTGCCTAACTTTTGCTATAAAAACATGACATGAGACCATGGAGTGGTCTAAGAAACCCACAGGCAGGATCTGACAGTCTTTAAAAACACTGAGATGATGTTTAAAGGAGCAAAACTGGTCTAACCGAGCCATAGTGAGAGACCTCTGTGTGCTGTGGACCCACGTGTACTGTCTCTGCTCCCCATGCATCTCCCTCCACACATCAACCAGACTGTGAGTCCCCATCAGCTGCTTGATCACACATCGGGAGGCTGCATGAGGTTCAATATGGTTCCTGTCTATCTTGTCATTCTCAGTACAGTTAAAATCCCACCCAAGAAACAAAAACTCTTCAGGCCCACACTGACTTAAAACCACACTGAGCTCAGATAAAAGCTGAACCCTGCCAGGCCCTACGTTTGGGGCGTAAACGTTCACAAAAACAAAAGTGTGAACCTCATATTTTGCTCAGACAACCAACAGTCGGCCTTTCACTACTTCCTCCACCACATACGACTGTGGGAGGAACCTGTGTGAGATGAGGAGAGCCACTCCTCCACTGGTCCCAGTCAGATGGCTCAGGATGATGTCACCATCCCAGCTCTTCTTCCAGTCTGTGTCATTGGTGCTGTCACTGTGTGTCTCCTGAACAAACATCATATCAATGACCTTCCTCTTTATCAGCTCAAAGCGACACACTCTCTTCCTCACATCTTTCGCTCCGTTTACATTGAGGCTGGAGACTGATGAGAGGAAAACCACACACCAGCAAGAGGTGAGCTGCCTTATACTGTCTCTGACTCGTCATACTGCAGCCCCTGTTTGATTCTCAGCAGGGTTTTCTTTAACCTGTAGATCTCCTAGTCAGTGTAGTCTCCTTTCTCTCATGTGAGCTCTGACTGAGTGCAGGAGCAGCTCCTTATCTGGAAAATACTCCTCCACCTTTACTCTTTTCATATTCTTGGTCTGCTGGAGGAAAACTTTCACCTGTCTCAGCTCATAATGTTTATCATGCTGCAAAGCCACAGACGGCTGAGAGATGGTAACAGTCTGACTGTCTGCAGCACTCTCCTCCTCCTCCTCCACCACCTCCACCTCCACATTCAGCTCCTCCACCTGCTCCTCATGCTGCCTGCCTGACCTCCTGGTTGCGGCTCCCCTTTTGGCCTGAGAGCCGCCCAAAACTACTGTCTGCTTCCTCTTATCTTCAGTACAGGAAGCCTACAGACCTGCTCCTCGTCCATCAGCTCATCATCATCATCACTGCCACCATCACTGTTCACTCCATACCGGTGTCTGGGTAATTGTTGCTGATAGAAAGCCATACTAATCTTATGTGAAGACTGGCTCAGCACTCGAAGATGACTGACTGGCGGATGGGATGATTCAGTGTGTGAACGACTCACTGGTTGATTTGCCAGCATTCCTCAGTGGATATCGACAGGGTGTAGTCAATGTGATAATCCCCTCACTGCCAGGACCCCTAATCAGCTCTCCTTTAGACCTGAAAAGGGGAAGCCAACCTGGCAAAGTAAATGAATAAATGTTCACACACACTTGTCTGTTGTTTTCTTCCTCTCATAGATTGGAAAGTTTTAGTTTGAGTTATCTGAAGTACATGAAATCATCAAACCAACAGAAGACAACTGAATACACAAAGCTTTTTCACCTAATATGACACATCTCTGATGACAGGTGAAGTTCTTTCTGTTGTGATATTCAAGACATGAAATAAAATCTTTGAGGACTGCTCTGTGCTCCTGTTGTATGTATATGTATATAGATATAGTAACTAATACCAGTTACCTCGGTGTGCATATTGTTAGGGTTTTAGGGTTTTACTTAGCCTGTTTCCTGTTTTATTTTGAAAGTTACCCTCCTCCTGTGTCATGTTTGTAATTACTTCCTGTCTTTGTGTGTTTTCCTGGCTATATTGTGTGTCAGCTGTGTTTCATTAGTTCATTAGCCTCTTGGGTATTTATTCCATGTGTTGTCTTTTAGCTATTCGCAAATTTTCCAGTCTTTTGTTGCCACTGTCCCAACTTTTTGGAAATGTGGTATATTATGTGCAGATGGTTCAGTCCACACCAGTTGACAAAAATGGTTATGACTTCACTGTATTCCAGTTTGTTCCCCTATGATACATGTCCAACAATGGCTGTATCTATGTTGCTTCTGAAGTCCAATGTGTATAGGGTGAAGAGGAGAGGGGAGAGCACTGTACCCTGCGTAGCCCCCATGCTGCAAACTACCACATCACACGCAGTCATGAAGCCTCACATACTGTGGTCTATTAGTGAGGTAGCAGATGGTCCATGCAGCATGGTGGAAGTCTACTTGAGCTCGTTCCAGTTTCCCCCTGAGCAGCAGTGCCTGGATTGTGTTGAAAGCACTGGAAAAGTCAAAAAACATGACCCCATAAAGGGCCGGAACTCTCTTCAAACTGAGGCTCATGTTGAAGATGTGCAGGGTGACCCCGCACAGCTGATTTGCACAGTCTCTGAGCAGTCTGGAGCTGATGCCATCCAGCCCTGTAGCCTTCCTCACCCTCATCTTCCTCAGCTCCTTCCTCACCTGATCTGCTGTTATGGAGGGGCTGGGGTTGTGGGAGATGGGGGACTGGGGGATGGCTCCTGTTGAGTGAGGTGGGGGAAGGGGAATGTAGTCTGTGATGGAAGGAAGCGGGTGTGGAGAAGTAATGGTGTCTGGTCTGGGCTATGGTGTGTGGTGGAAGGAATGGGGTTAGAATTGAATCTGTTGAAAAACAGATTCTGTTCATTTGCCCATTCCCAGTCTGCAGATTCTGGGGCCCTCCCACTGTCACTGCTGTTTCCTGAAATGTTTTTCAGGCCCCTCCAAACTTCTCTGGTGTTGTTCCCCTGAAGGTTCTCCTCCAGTTTCCTCCTATAGCTGCCTTTTCCTCTCCTTATCTCCCATTTCAGCTCCCTCTGCACCCCCCTCGGCTCATCTTTGTCCCGTGTTTTAAAGTCTTTTTCTCATTCAGTACGCCTTTCAGTGCCAGGGACACCCAGGGTTTGTTGTTTTGGGAAACACCATACCCTCTAGTAGGCACAGTGTTTTCCATGCATAAGTTGATGTAGTCCGTGATGCAGGTTGTCCTCCATGTCCTCCCCATGTGGACTACACAGCACTTCCAAGTCAGTGGTCTCAAAGTAGTCCCTCAGCTTTTAGATCACAGTGTGCAGGAGCTCACATGCTGCTGCTGCATTGGCTGACCAGGGGTGTACACCGTTATCGCAATGACGTGCAAGAGCTCCCTCGGATATGGCCAAATGCTAATGGCTAACAGCTCAATGTCTCTCATGCAGCGCTGCTCTTTTATAATGATATACCCTGGATTACACCATCTGTTGCTTGCCGAAAAGACTCCCTGGACCATGTGCTCTCTCAGTTCATTTTCTTTCAAATAAATATGGTGTCTGCCAAAGTTAACCCAAAGGATATGTGCCACCTGACCATGCCCACCTTACCTGCTGGGTAAGGGGGCGGAGACTATAAATTGTTTGTTCACCCTTTCATTCATCCTTTGCACTCCCTGACAGCACTCCAGCACATCCACGTATCCTGATATGTGTGTGTCTTCAAAGTTAACGTGAGTGGTGAATTCATCATTTTCAGTGTTTCATTTGTATGCCTTTTGTGGTGGCTTTGCTGACATGTGCTCTGCTGCCCTAATCTCTTTGTTCCCAGACATGTGCCAGGAGCCATGTAAGAAAATTGTTTGTTGCTTGACTGTTTGACTGTTTAGTTGTGGATTTTGTATTTACACATAGACTTATTTGTTGTTTCTTGATTGATTGACCACTCTTTTGTTTAATTGGAATTGTATTGTCTCTTTGTTTATTATTGTTTATTGTCTTTGTTTTCTGAGGCAGCACACGCAAACAAGCCATGACAAAGGCAAATAGGGAATCCAAAACATCAAAGATCAAATCAAAGACAAATAAAAGCCACCGGTGTTGCATCAAAACCTGTCTTCTCCCTTGCCTAGTTCCATCACTCCACTCCTTGCCATTGATGTCTTCTGACCGAGACTCTGTTTGCTCACTACACACTCACTCTCCCCGAACCACATCACACTTACAGTTCCCTCACTCACAAACATCTCTATGTCTCACGGTATCTCAGGTATCTCACGTTCCCAATAATGAGTCAGTATGGATGGTTTGTACTGTATTTTCTTCTTATGGCACTTCGGCCCAGCTCTGCATCCCTTCCTCCTTCTATTTATTTCCTTGGGGATCTCTGGTCTTTCCACTGGGAGTGTGTTCATGTTGCTCAACGCTATCAGCTGTTCCTGTATGTAAACAATGGAGTCATGATTAAATGGATCTCCAAATGTTGTTTTAAGTAATCCAAGAAAGACAAAAAAGCAAATCACCAGTCTCACCAGTTGTACATCCATACGTCCGCACGATCGACCAAGACTAGTACCATAGGATCTGCTGTGACCAGGAGGGAGGATTCTGGGATGCCATGCAATGGAGAGTCGTCTCCATCTCCTGGTTCATCCACTCGGTCTGGACTGGGGGAGAAACCTGGACGATACACTGGCTGTGGCCCCCAGCAGGCTGCAGAACTTCCTCTAGAACACCAATGACCCCACGTCAACCAGGAGGCCATGGAAACAGAAGACCTGGTGCAGAACCACCTCAGCAGTTTCCTTGGCAGATGGGAGCTTGGGAAAATGTAGAAGTGAGCCATCTGCTGAAGTCACCACCATCACCAAAATCCACGGAGATGTGAGACCAAGGGCGATGTGGGACTGGAAGGGGCTAGAGGCTGCTGGCTGGAACATGGTGAGAGGGCTTGTGCTCGCTGTACACTGGACAAGCGTTGACAAATCCTTAGATGTCCTCATCCAAGGAGGGTCACCAGAACCACTGGAGGAGGATGTTTCGGTCCCACTGGATTCCAGGGTGACAGGTGAGCTTGGAAAAGTGCCCCCACTGGATGTCAGAGTGCAGATCCTGAGGGACAACTGGTTCTGAGGACAGGTGCTAGGGCTGGGCTGATCTTCCACAGCAGACTTCACCCTCTCCTCAATCTCCCAGGTAACAGGGGCAATTAGACCTTCACCGCCTTCTCCTCCCTTTCTTGAAACTGGCGAGACAAGGCATCATGATATTATGGGATCCAGGCTGGTAGGACAGGGAGAAGTTCAAACCGGTAAAGAAAAGTGACCACCTGGCCTGCCTGGAGTTGAGTCTCTGACCCATGTGGATGTACTCCAGGTTCTTATGGTCGGTCCATACCTGGAAGGGTGTCTTAGTTCCCTCCCAACCAGTAACGCCATTCCTCCAGAGCAATCTTGATTGCCAGCCACTCCCAGTTGCCGATGTCATCATTTCCCTCTGTGGGGAACAGATGTCATGAGAAGAAGGCACATGGATGGAGTTTCTGATCCGTGTGCTGAGACAACACGGCCTCATTCCTATGTCTGAAGCATCCACCTCCACTACGAACTGGCGTTTTGGGTCGGGTAGGTGGAGAATGGGTGCAGACGTGAACCGGGTCTTGAGACTCTGGAATGTTTTCTCTGCTGTTGGGGTCCACTGGAAAGCGACTTTGGATGATGTGAGGTTAGTGAGAGGGGAGCTATAGAGCTATAGTTCCGTCAGAACCATCTATAAAAGTTGGTGAAGCCCAGGACCTGCTGTAAATGCTTGTGAGTCTTGGGAACTGGCCAGGAGCTGACAGCAGAGACCTTCGCTGGGTCTATCTGGATACAGTCTTCAGCCACAATGTACCAGTGGCGGCTGGTGAATTTTTGTCTTGGGGGGGACGCACTTAAGTTGGCAACGCCGGACCACAAGAATTAATGTATATTATGTTTACAAATAGACAGTTAAATGCAGGTGAATGTTACCAGTTAGTGAATTTGAATTTATCTCCCCAGTGTTTGATATGTTTTGCTCCAGATAAGATATAATTGGTACACACAAACCCTTAAAATCTCCTTTTCCATCATTACACAAACCAAGAATGTATAAATATATTTTTTACTTCAAAAGTAAGAAGAGAAACAATTCATTTTCACAGCTTCCAATAGTACCAAGTGCTTCTTCTGTCCAGCTAATTGTTTGGAACAACATATTTATATTTACATACTCAAATAAAAAAAGAAAAAAAAAAAAACAGCAAATACATACGGATGAAACCAACAAACACTGGACATTTTGTTGAAAAAAACAATCAAACCATCAGGCTTAGAGCCCAAAGTGCTTCTGTTAGCTAACATTTTTATTAACAACCTTAAATGACAATGAAAACACAGCAAATCCTCAAAGCAACAAAAAGTTGTCACTTTGTCTAAAGAAAATAACTGAAACCATTAGGCTTTAAGCCAAAAGTGCTTGATCACGCTTGATCAGTTCCCTTGGTTTGGAAAAGCAGGCAAGGGAAGCAAAATAAAGCACCTGCCTCACTGCATCCAGTTAGCCAAGACGTCTTCTCATACCAGCTCCGTGAAAAAGAGCGCGTATATCTCCTCCCTCTGTCTTCGGACTGCTGTCTAATTAAGATGTCCGGCCGGTCAGGTCCGAGCTCCTTCACTCTTAGTTTCTCCTCTCGAACGGCGTTGTTTTCAGTGACTTCACTGAATTTTCTCTCTTCATTTTCTCCTTTTTCGGCTCTCTCTGTGACTAGCTAATAATCTTGTTTGCTAATTACTCCGACACTCTGCGCTCAACATCACTCGCTTGGCGGTTTTAATTACAGGCTCGCGGGTGAACAAACCGCTCACTCTCTGCTGCCACCCCATGGCTGGTGGTGTGTATAGCGATCAGAGGGAGAGCGGGGCGCAGAGCGCTTGCACCCCGCTGTCTCGTATCTCTTGTATTGAAGAGGAACGAACTGTGCATGTCAAAGTTATAACGGGAGTCAATGGGGAAAGATGTGTGCGCCCCGGGGCCGGATATATGTCAGCTGTTAGTGACTGTAGACAACGTAGGACATTTCTAATCTGACTATTTAGTGCAGATTTTACATTTTAGTAACTCACTTCAGACTGTATTATTCATTTTGCCTTTTTAAAACATAGAACATACTTGTAAAAGTCATTTTAAAAAAAACGTTTTATTAAAGGAAGGGCTGTGTGATTCTACATGATGTGAGACAGAGGGGGCGGCGCCCTAGCACCCTCTATTGGCCAGCCGCCCCTGCAATGTACACCAGGAAGGAGACAGAGGGGGCTTGGAACTCAAGAAGTGCAAGATCCACACACCTCTAGGAGGTGCTGCAAGATAGTCTGGGTGTGGTGAATCATGGGTCCACGAGAAAATCAGAATGTCGTCTAGGTAGATGAACATGTAGCAGTTTGGTATGATTTCCAGCTGGCGAGCAAACTCCTCATCCAATATGCTCTCATCAGCCCCAGAGTCAATGAATGAGGCCAGCATATGAGAGCCTACAGTGGACATTGAGGAAGAGAGGAGGATGCAGAGGTGTGGCTCTCCAACCTGGTGTGGCCAAGCTGCATGGGCTCCAGCCCTTCCTACTGGGGTGGAGTCAGGGTGGAAGGCATGACGAACGTGGACATTCCCCAAGGCCAAGCTGCAGGTTGGCAAACCAGTGTTCTCCTCTCCTGCTGATGGGCATGAATGCAAAGATCCACCCTGTTGGCAAGCTCAATGAGGCCATCTAGGGAGGACAGCAGATTGTAGGAGAGAAGTTCATTTTTGATATAGTCTGCCAACCCATGCAGGAAGGCTTCTCGGAGAGCAGCAGCATTCTAGTCGCTGGCCACTGGAAGTGAGGTGAACCCCGAAACTCTGGCTGGGAGTGGCCGAGTGGCAAGCCAAACAATAAACAGTCCCACAATGTATCGATTCCAAAAAGGGCAAGATGATAGACGTAGTCAGGTACACAATGGTTGGAGAGCAGACAACGTCAAAAACAGGCAGGGTCAATACCGGGAAAGCAGTTTGAAGATAATTGCTGGAGAGTCTTGTATGAAGGCTAAGAACAATCTGGCAACGGGTGAGAGTGAGAAAGCAGCCTAAGTACTGCACTGATTGTTGATGAGTCTCAGGTGTGCTGTGACAACTAAGACAAACGACTGGAGCTCCTGTAATAAGCTGCCACAAACTGCCATGCAGGCCACAGAGGCCAGGGTGTCTAAATGGTTACCATGGAGGTCTGTGGTCCATCGCTGATCCAACATTCAATAGTTTTTTTGTCATTGTGCTGATGCACAGCAGGATTGAAATCATCATATGGTTCAGGAATCTTCTTACAATGACTGGCATGCATGTCCTTCAACTTTCAATGCAGTGTGGGTTGTCAGAAGAGGTTGGAAGGGCCTGGTGCATCTTCTTTGTTTCCAATACTTCCTCCTATAATATTTGATCACCACCCAGTCAACAAGTTATGTTGTGGTGAGTCAGCTGGGGTGGGGGAGTTCAGTCTCTTTCGCTTGTGAGTATAAAACTGAAAGGGAAGCTGTTGAGTCCACACAATACTTCAACGCACTGTCTTTATACAGACTGGAGTCTCAAGAAACCATCCCTGGTCTAAGCCCTGTGTTTTGAGGCTTCAAATTGACTTAAGCCATGTTTATTTCTGACTTGTATGCACATATGGAAAAGCACAAGAGGAAGCGCTTTTATGCAAGAAAAACTGGAAGTAGGAAAATTTTCAACCCATTTGCTGAACACCAAACAATATTCTCTCCTTCATATAGTGAGAGAAGAAGAACAGAAGTGGCCTTTTTAGATAAGGAAACTGTCATTCCCAGTCATTTGGGAGAGAGGGATATGTCCTCCGCTGTGATCAGACGAAGAAGAAGAAGAAGAATCGGGGGGAGACATTCCCCTTCATGTTTATTTGTCATATCCCCCTGCATGTTTATTTGTCACACACATGCGAACACTGCACATGAGGTGAAATTTGACTTCTGCCTTTAACCCATCCTGGTCATCCCTCCTCCGCGGCAGACCAGGAGCGGTGGGCAGCCAGACTGGCGCCCGGGGACCCATCTTCGCTGTCACCATTGGTCAGGTGGTGATCTTCTTGCATGTTTTTAGTGGGGGTATATTTTTACGGAGGATACCCCAGAACATGCAAACTCCACACAGAAAGGCCCCTCCTCGAGCAGCAGGCACCAAAGGATGCATGGTGGAGGACACACCCGGTGCCCGCAGCGAGAATCGAACCCGGGACCTTCTTGCTGTGAGGCGACGGTGTTGCCACCGTGCCACCGTCACGAAATCCCTGACAGCTCACTTTGGTCTGGACAAATTGCAATTTGGGCAAGCTAGCTTCAAGATAAGACTTTATTATGATCCCATACTCGGGAAATCAAGTTTTTACAGCCAGCAAGTATTACAAAAAGCAAAAACAGTGGCAAAAAAGTGTATGTGATACAGAATAGGAAAACAACTATGTATATGTATGTTATGTACAGATTCTAAAAATACTAAATGCCATCAAAATCCTACTGTCATACAAAGGACTATTGTCTTATGAGAAAAAACGACCAATGTCACATGTGGTAGAAATAGAAATGCTATTGCACTTGAGAAATATTAGGTCTATGTATATATACAGTTCATAGAATATTGTTGCCAATATGGGTAATGAATAGTGCTATTGCACAGTTGAGAGAAATTGATAATTTCAGCATGTATTAGCATTAAATAACAGTAGTAGACAACAAAGTGGTACACAGTGCTACATTACATGATGTTGGCGTTAAACAGTCTGACAGCTGTAGGGATGAAGGACCTGCGGTAATGTTCTTTCTTACATACTAGATGCAACAGTATGCTACTGAAGGAGCTGTTTAAGCCTCCTACTGTCTCATGCAGGGGGTAGGAAGGGTTGTCCATGATCGATGCCAGCCTGGCTGACGACTTTGGCACCTCCCGGACAGGGCATCTGTGTTGTTTGTCCAGTCCAGTTTGTTGTTGAGGTGAACATCCAGGCATTTGTAATCCCCCACAATCTCAATATCCAAGGCCTGGATGTTCACGAGAGTAGTCTGTGGGACCTTCCTTCAGGAATTATTCACCGTCTCCTTTGTCTTGCTGGCGTTTATGTGCAGATGGTTCAGTCCACACCAGTCTACAAAGTTGGTTATGACCTCCCTGTATTCCAATTAGTTCCCCTGTGATAAATGTTCAATGACAGCTGCATCATCAGTGAACGTCTGTGATGTCTGCAGTTGTGAAACCACAGTGTGTAATAGCTCACATGTTGCTGCTGCAGAGCTGCTTTTTTACACTGATGTACCCTGGGTTACACCATCTGTTGTTCACAGGCATTTACATTGTGGCGAGTGGAACTACTTAGCAGCCTAATGATGTGACAACGCCACCTGGGGGAATTTTGCTCCCAGGAAATTATTAGACTCGACCCTCTAAACACAAGGACCCACGGGTTCAACTAAACAATGACAGAGACTGATCCACAGGATACAGAAAGTTTATTAAATAATTGTTACGTTCTTTTTTTCTTTTAAAAATGACAGTCATAAAAGGACAAGCGACTGTAATTAAATGGTCACTGTGTGAGAGGCATGTGGAGCCAGGCTGGGGGTCTACCGGGGAGGACACACCAAACCAAAAAGGGGACGGGGCAGGGTCCAAAACAAAACAAACTCCACACCACACGTGAGGTAAAAGAAATCAAGAAAAACACGGCACACAAAGGGATGAGTGAAGGGACACCACCACCAGGAGGTCCGCCTACCACCGGCTCGCACCCCACCGCTCCCGCCCAGAAAGAGACGCAGTTCATACAAAAGCAAATGTACAAAATACGAAACAATATAATAAGGAAAATAAAATCAGAACTAAATTCAGATAAAGTAAAATAACGGGAAACCAAACTGTCAACAAGAGACTGCAAAGGAAACACTTACATTAATTCTATAAACCAGCAAAATATTACAATGAACAGTGCGCGATTTTCACATGAGTAAATATCAATTATAGTCAGCTTGATCGATAAAATCAGACACTAGGATCCAGGCATCCCAATGCTACAGAAGTGGAACAGTCTCGTTCCGGCCACAGGGTCTGGAACGGTCACCGAAAGTTTATATAGATAAAACTCAGTAGGAGACAGAACAGCAGCGCGCACCAGAGGCCAGAGGCTGATAGCTGACACACAGCGCGCACTCACACACATACACACACTACACTCAGTGCGCAGCTTGGCCCAGCATCCTACCAAGTAAAATATTTAAAAAAAAATATTATTTACAATTTGGGGGAAAGTACAGAAATAAACCGCTGTGTCACCGCAGCTATACGTACCACAAAGCGAGCACGGATTCCACCCAGCGTGGATGAGAAGAGGGAGGACACGCGCCCGCTGCGCACATTGCCAGCTCAACACAGCGTTTTGGTGAAGCGCAGGCTTGGAGCGAGCCCTGCCACCATATGGCTGAGTATTCAAAGCCGCCAGAGAAAGGCAGCGCTACAGAGCGAGGAAACCAGCAGGTAAAGCAACAATAACGCATAACCTGAAGCACCAAGAAATAGCACAAGTGCCCACCTTGTGCTACAGGGAGATCAGCACACACGTCACACGCCAAACCGCCGCACACTAGATACCAGGACACCAGGCTCTGGAGGATGTCAAGGAGAGTGATCAGAGCAGCAGCACTCCACCTGAATATAAGAGTGACGGTGCCGACCCGCAGTCAAAGCGCCGCGGGAAAACTGAACACAGTCTGTGGACAATTAAGCAGGCTGGAAGAGGGGAGAGTGAAACTCAACCTGCCACACGATGCCCCCACCTTTCCTCTTACTATTCTCTTTCACTCTCCTGTCTGCTCTCAGCAGTTGAAAATTGTCCAGTGTAACGTCTAGTGTGATCTCCAACACGTTTCTGTGAAACAGATACGACTACACTCCAGGTACTCCCCCTGCTGTCTGGTTAGCGCTGTTAGCTCATCCATCTTTTTATGGAGAGACCTCACATTCCCCATAATAAGAAACGGTATGGATGGTTTGTATCGTCTTTTCTTGTCCCTGGCACTTCACCCCAGCTCTGCATCCCGTTCTCCTTCTCCTTATTTCCTTGAGATCTCTGGTCTGTCCACTGGGAGTACACTGTCGTTGCTCAGTGCAATCAGCTGTTCCCCTGTGTAAACAATGGACCTGAAGTTCAATGGATCTCCTGAAGTTAATACTACCAAGATGGCGGCGCATGCACAATGAAAGGCTCAGAATTTGCAATATAGTCTGCAATATAGTTATTATGTTCTTACTGATTTCGAGTCTGGTCGCTCCGTACTACGGTGGCCGACAAGGGCAAACGCGCCGCAAACAGCAAAACGCTGCAAACACAGGAATGATGCAAAACCAGAAACACACAAACACTTAAAACAAATGCAACAGAAAAACGCTGCAAGAGAAAAATGCTGCAATCTCAGAAATGAAGCAGAAGCAAAAACTTACAAACCCACAAAACAAATGCAAAAGAAAAATGCTCCAAATATCAAAAAACACACAAACCCTCAAAGACATGAAGAAGAAGAAGAAGTTGGCTACGTTTTGAAGAGGAGAGTGAAAAGGTACGTTTTCCTTTATGTTTTTTTTAAACACTTGGCCGTAATCTTTTACAATACTATAGACGAGTAGCATAGTTACGTAGCTAATGTTAGCGTGTTTTAATTTGATTTAATGTTAGTTTTCACTCAGCGACATCTTCTCTTCATATGTGCAGGTAAATTAGGGACAGAGTACAGGCCAGGGAGATGGCAAAGAAAGAGAAAAGGTAGCAAATGTGAAGAAGAGTAACAGCAGGAATACAGGAAGCAGAGAAGGGATATTAGGACAAAATGGGAAGGTGATGAAGAGATGTGGAAAGCATTGGACAAGCTCAAGATTAAATGAAAAGCAGAGAAATGTGACAGAGAGAGAGAGAGAGAGAGAGAGAGAGAGAGAGAGGTGACAGTAAAACAAAGCATCCATAAGCAGCAGAAACTTAACATGCTCAAAATTACCTATTCCTCTGAGGTGGCCTCTCTCCTTATTTAGTGATGATCACTGTGTAATTTTAAATTGAGTTGACTGAATAGATTCACCATAACATATCATTGTCTATTTTTCCAGGCTGCCATGTTTTGTCCTTTCTGCGGCAAAGATCTGGGAACAGTTCAAGTGTTCTGTCACTCATGTGGCACAAATGTACAATTCTTGGCACGATAAGATAACAGTAAGTAGTGTTGAAGTACTCTTGGTACAAAGATACTAATGCCCAGACATGGCCTTTTTCCAGATTAACCAGCATTTTGGAGTGTAATAATGTAATGTAACGTACATTAAACAGAAATATTTTACAGACCTTATCTGTACAGTATATAGACAAACTTTATGTGACTGAGCTGTAACACCCCTTGGCTGATTTGACACAAAATGGTGCAGCCTGTCCTTGTTGAAAATGTATTTTCTTTTTCTCTTTTATGGATATAGATAGATAGATATAGAAGATATTTTTATAGTAACAAAACATGTTTGAAAAAAGCTGATGAGGACATAATTAAAAATTGTTTCGGTTCATTATTCCACAGTTTAGCCAACTTGAAGTTGCAGTGAAAGTTCAAAGGAGCAACACATGGCTGTAACATGACTTGAACAACTACTTAAGGTTTGTTAATAATGCCAACCTAGCTCAAGCACGGAAGCTCTCATGGTGTTGTTGGTGATATCTTCAATCTTGGCTTCAATGTCAGTGTTTGTTCCGATGAGGTGCTGGTAAAGCGTCTCTGCCAAGAAGCAAGGACCCGGACCACCATGAACAATGGAAGTAGCAATCATCCTCCCAGCAAGAAAGTATTCATCATCTTTCGCAGCTGCAGATATTTGTTTATCAAATTAGTGCCACATTAACCAACAGTTGCCACATTCTCATGAAGAAAATTCTGAAACTTGAAATAACGTCTTTACCTGCACTGTCAAGCGTGATAAATTTCCTGTCCTCTGATCCATCAAAGATTCTGCGTGTTCTTAGGCAGTTCATAAGGAGGGTCAGGAACTCTCGCTTTGGACCACCATTGTCCAGTCCATCCTCAGCTTGTCCCTCATCGTCAGTGAACCGCACTAATATTTCATGGGACAAGCACATTGATTGATGTGGAACCTGCCGTGAGATGTTCATGTAGTCTTTGCAAAGAGCTCTGAAATAATGTCTGCAGCAGTCACCATGTCTGTGCTGTAAAATAAGATGTGGTGTATTATTATTTCAAATAATAAAGGCACAAATAAAATTTAGAGAAATACTAATTAGTAATTACACCTTTCCTCTGCTCCAGAGTGCTCCATAGTTTCCTCTGGCTCTGACTCACCATCAACAATTATAGGCACATACACATTTGTATAGTTGCTGTATTGAGAGGACAGTTGAGTAAATATTTTCAAATATTTGCTTCAAATTTATATCTAATAAATAATCTTTAAAAAACATTAAGTTTAGAACAGATAATACCAGTATGTTTGGCACATTCCTGCACACTGCTCATAAAATATGAAAATACAAGAAATAATGATTGAACATCCCAAACTATTTGTGGGACTTTTTCCTTTGTTTCACTGAGGCTATAAGTAGGGATTCCGTTTGGAAATGTAAAAATGTCTGAGTTGATCTTAAAATTCCAGTTACAGTGCCTTAATTTATGCCTATAGGGCAATTTTTGATATTTACTTATTATCTTGTTTCAATACAATATCATCAAAAAATAGTCCATGGTCACAATGTTTTCTTGACCCCATCTTTTTATCTACAATTTCCAGCAATCATTATGCAAATCTGTAAAAGTTGCAACTGTCAACACAGCTTACCGATAGTAGTTGTTCTGGCCCTGGGTGGATTTGACCTGTTCCTGGACTTTGGTTTGTCCTCCATCCTAGTTTAACCGAAGAAATTACTGCAATTAATCTAATAACAGTGCCACTGTCTTAGCAACTAAAATAGTACATATCACATCTTGAATGACTGGCTTGGTGAATTCATGAAAATATTTTTAGGCATTTTATGATTTCATGTTCACACATTCAACACTAAAGGGGATGAATTCAAGTCTTACTTGATCAGACCCTGGTTGTGTGTGTCTGAGAGGTCTGGAAATACCAAAAACAAATGAATTAAATAGCTGCACAGTGCATTGCACTGTCTGAGCAACAAAATATGAAGTGGACAATGTTTTGTATGTCGTTTTTTTTGTATTTTACCCATTCAAAATGTTCTCCGTTCTTGGAGTGCTCACTTTATCTGGACCATCCCACACCTGCATACAACATAAAAATGACAGATTTTATCAAATGAAAATATTATCAGTTCACTTCACTTAAGGAGGAATGCCATACAGATGCAAACTGACCAGGGTGTCAGAAAATGGACTGTCTCCAGATGGCAACCTAACATGGACCACACTGTCATCGTCACTTGAAGACTGTCCACTGTAACCTATGAAAAGCAATAATTATCTTGATTGCTGTAGGTATAAAGATGAATTACATTAATCGCCCCAGTATGACCTGTGATTAAAGGTTATTTTGAATCCTTAAATCTTTAAATTCTATCAACCATAAATGTTTAATTAAAATTCACTACATAAATTTGGTGAAATGTGAAATTTATCTTGTACAGAGTATCAGATGTAGGTGGAAAAATGTGATATTAAAGCCCTCAACAGTGCAAATGTAAAATGTTATTCTTTGGTAGGACTTTCCAATTACCTCTTTGTACTTCTGTACTGTGAAAAGGGTGTCTGTTCCTGGGATGTTTGTAAATTCCTTAGCATCAGGATACAACAAAACATGGGCACAATCTTCCATATCCTGGTTGAAATCTTTCTGCTTCTTTACAGCAGCAGCCAGCAGTTGTTCCTATGACCAGTGAGGCTGAATATCAATGGGAAGTGACTCCCCCTACACAGGCTTAAGGGAGTCCTTGTACATCTTCATAACTCCAACATTAATCTGAAGAAAGATAGGATAATGAAATTAATAAAATAAATTTAATTGATGGAATCTGTCATTTACAGTTTATGAGTTTGAATTGGTCACCGTGTATGGGCATACCTTCACTATTTTGTTTTTCTGTTCCTTGCCTGCTCTGTTCTGACGCGTCTTTGAAAAGAATGTCTTTCTCTTCCTCACCTGAGCTTCCTGATAGAAAAGTTAAAAATACAGGAATTAGACATCAGTTACTCTTTCATTATTATGCTCGCTATTCTCATCATTAATCTTTCCTGCAGGTCACTTATCACATATTTAATATACAGTGCTGAGATTGAATACAAGAACACAATTTTCAGTTTGCCTGCACTAGTGCTTGGCTGTGCATCAGTAGGTGCACTGGTGGTGGGCTTCTCCACAGGGGGTTTGTTAACCTGATTTGTTACAAATTTAATGTTTCTGCCACATAGACAACAAAAGTCCGCGGAAGCTATCATGGCAGTTCCACGGAATGTGAGGGGAAAGAGGAGATCATTAAATCAAGGCATGGTCAGAGAGTGGATATTATATTTTCCTGAACATTTAAAGAAGACATCAGGTAGTGATAGAAAAGCGCTATATAAATGTAAACCATTATTATTATTATTATTATTGTTATTACAAGCTGTCCATTGCCTACGTAACTATGCTGCTGCTCTTCTTCTTCTTCTTCTTCTTCTTCTTCTTCTTCTTCTTCTTCATGTCTTTCAAGAGGGTCTGGTCCCACAGGACCGGTCCATCCCTCAGGTCGAGTCCCCCTAGTGGCCTGGTGCACTGCCGTTTTATGGATTGAATTTGCAGCATTTCTCTCTTGCGATTGGGGGTTTGTGTGTTTTTTCATATTTGCAGCGTTTTTCTTTCGCATTTGTTTTGTGGGTTTGTAAGTTTTTGCTTCTGCTTCGTTTCTGTGATTGCAGTGTTTTTCTGTTGCATTTGCATCATTCCTTTGTTTGCAGAATTTTGTCGTTTGTGGCGTATTTGCCCTTGTTGGCCACCGTACCATTACAGCTTTGGGAACACTTCCTACAGCAGACAACAACTTTTGGTTTTAAGATTTTGATGTGCAAGCAGTGTATTTGACAAACTTCAGCTCCCCCAAGAGATTGGCAGGATACAACGAGGCCGATCGGAAGAGTCCGTCGGCGGCGCTGAGATCATTAACAAAGGAAAGGGAAGGTCTACGAACTAAGCTACGGCTAATCCCACACCAGCTATCACTACCCAGTATCTTCGTCACCAATGTTCAGTCTTTGGCAAGCAAAATGGACGAGCTACAACTTTGGATCACCTCACAGAGAATGTTTAAGGACTGCAACTTCATGATTTTCATTGAAACGTGGCTTAACAACAGCACCCCAGACAACGTGATAGAGCTGCAGGGACGCAGCATCTTCAGAGCGGACAGAACAGCAGAACACTCGGGTAAGACCAGGGGCGGAGGACTGTGTATCTACGTGAACAAAATGTGGTGTACAGACTCTGTTATCACTGGGAGCCACTGTTCAGCTAAACTGGAATATCTGATGACCAAGTGCAGATCAAGAGAAGTTTACATCCACCGCATCTTATATCCCCCTGGATACTAATACTAAACTAGCAATGAAAGAACTGTATGCTGCTATCCACAAACAACAAGCTGCACACCCTGATGGAGCCTTTATTGTTGCTGGAGACTTAAACCACTCCAACCTTCAGCCACCCCCCTCCCCCACCTGGGACAGTCTGATCACCTCTCATTGTTCCTACTCCCCAAGTACACACGACTCCTCAGATGCATGAAACCATCAGTGAGGACTGCCCAGGTATGGCAAGAGGGAGGGGGCACTCCAGCATCAGTTCCAACACACAGACTGGAGAATGTTCACCACCCGGGCCACGCTGGACTCAGGACCAAGCGCATAATTTGCACGGGGGATACGGGGGTCATGACCCCCGCAAAAATCAGTTCCAGCCAATATAACCCCCCCAATATAATCACATCATTCCGACTTAATAAAAATATGCATTATATTGCATGAATATCTTGTTGGTTTTCTTTATTAATATCATTTGCCAGCAAACCAGTAGCATGTTTAATCATCCGGTAACGTAACCTCCCTTTCCCCCCGCCGAATACTTGGTGTTACCCAACCCGCTTTCTCTACCTGATGTTCACTGTTTGCTGTATGTTAGGCATGGATGGAGACAGCAGAACTGTTAGCACTTGGTTCTTTGTTGGAAGCCCAAGAACAGTCCGAAGCAATCTGTTCACAGTCAAAGTATTTATTGAGGTCACATATAAAGTAATGCAGCGCTGGTCTCAGAAAGTCAGAGTTCCCTGAGGATCTCAGCCAGAATGAGCCCAGTTGTCAGACGAAAGTTCACATTTATCATGTTGGGTTTGACCAAACCCAATACAATAAACAGATAGGCTATACGTTACAGAATATAATTGGTCAAGGCGTGAATGCCAGATCTAAATGTAATAGAAATCACAAACAGAGAAGAGGAGACAAGACTGTCAACAACCAGAGTGCCACCGGCCTTTTTGTTATGAAAAGTGGCTTTCACCAGCCATATTATCCTTACGGCTCTAGGCTATGAAGGACATTCATGTAGGCTAAATATCAGAGCATGAGAACACATGAAATGACCATAAAGGGCCTGATCATTACAGAACCGCGGAAACATGAAAAGAGCACGAAAAGGTGGACAGACAACATTTTTTCATTGTTGGTCGACACCAATCTGTCATGATTCGGCTCCGGTGTCTCTGTTCTCCCAGGGCTAACGGTGTTTTTCTTTCCTCCCTCTCTGTCAGCAGGCGAAGCTCGAGAGAGAGAGACGGGTCTGATCTCCCCAGGTGCGAGTTCATTAGCCACACCTGCGCCTCATTGGCTAATCAACCGGCTTCTTAAGCCAGCTCCAGTTTGACTACTGTGCCAGACTATTCTCTATGCTCTTGCCATACGGGTTCTGCACTTGTTGCTATCTCTTGTCTCTCTCGTGCCTCCAGTGATTGTGGTTTTGCTGTACAGCCTCCCTAGTGAGTTTGCTCCTAGACACTTTGAGTTTGATAGTCATTTTGCTCTCTAGTGAGTTTGCTCCTAGACACTTTTAGTTATACTATCTCCTGAGTGAGTTTTTCGCCCTCGTGGTGTTTTTGTGTTTCTTTGAGTTGCTACTTTTCCCGCAGTGGTGTTTTTGAATTTTCCTTTGTCGGACTTTTTCCCTGTTAAGGTGATCAGAATCAGAGGGACAATCAGAATCAGAGGGACAATCCCCTTTATTGTCACACAACATACATGCGAACATGCCATGCAATTGGTGAAATTTATCTTCCGCATTTAACCCATCTTGGTCATTGTTCCTCCGTGGCAGACCAGGAGCAGTGGGCTGCCATCCAACCGGCGCCCGGGGACCCAGTTTCCTTTGTCACCATTGGTCAGGTGGTGATCTTCTTGCATGTTTTTAGTGGGGTTTTTTTTAAGAAGGATACCCCAGGTGAACACGGGCAGAACATGCAAACTCCACACAGAAAGGCCCCTTTTTCCTCAAGCAGCAAGCATCAAAGGCATGGTTGAGGACACGCCCCCGGTGCCCGCAGCGAGAATCGAACCCGGGACCTTCTAGTGCCACCGTGCCACCGTGATTTTGTGTTCCTCAAAAAACTCCTTTGTTACGTCTCTGCATCTGGGTCCAGACTCTCCCTGCTCCCACATGACACAATCCCTAATAAAAAAAAAGAAAAATTCCTGACCAAAACGAGGTAAATACCCGTATTGTTAAGTTAGGTGATGATTTGTGACTGGAGTTGGCAAGCTAGTTGTTCGATTCCAAGTGTCCTGTGAGGTAAAGCCAGAGGGTGTCAGGGATGTACTGTGTAGGACCAATGTCAGTTTTGCTGACTTTGCTCCAATACACAGTGTTGGGTAGCGGTGTTACTAGTTTAACTACATTTCTCGGTTGAGTGATCGTAACGTCGCTGTTTTCCACATCAAATATCTTGTCAGTAGTGAAGCTATTTTACTGGTCAAATAAAGCGATAGCCTACACAGAAGCTACATTTCCCAGGCATTTCCAAATTTTAAATGCAGCGGAGTTTCTGCTGTGGTCTGAAGTGGTGACCATGGTGATGACAGATGCTCCTTCAAGTGACAGTACCAGTCCTGCTGCAGCAGGGCGGCTGGGGAGCACGCAGCGGGTGACAGTGACAGAGAGGGGGAGAGAAGTATAGAGCGACTTCATCTTGTGAATCTTGACAAGCTTTGGGAAATACCTGAATGTTTTTCCTTAAATTCTGCTTTGACGTCACTTGTCATTTTTAACCGGGCTGTTACCATTTGAACATTAACTAACATTAACTGAATTGTGCATAAGACATTTGCTGTGTGTAATTTATTTGTGTAAATACAGTGATGCAATTGGTTAATCTAAAGTTCTCGATTTTTTTTTTTTTTTTTTTTTTTTCATAGATAGTTGACACAAACACAAAATCAATTGAGTGGAAGCTGCCACAGTCTTGCTGCACTGGATGTTTAATGACCTAATTCCCCTACAGCGAGCTTTAGGATGGTTTACAGGTCAACATTGTTATTTCATCCTAAAAGAAAAAAACATTAACTAGCGGTTGGATGCGAAGGACTCATCTGCTTCTCACTATGGTCAATCACAGAGTTTAAATAATTAATTTTCAATCACACATTTTACAAGCTAGAAACACAGGAAAAGTTTAGTGCTGTGGAAACATCCAAAGTTGAATCAAACATATCGTTTGCATTGTCCTGATGTGGTAGAAAAGAAAGCACACAGAAACACAAAACAGTTTGCTAAAAGAATGTCTGATTCACAACTTGTCAGTGTTATCCAGTTCTTGAGACCTCTTGAGACCTGTTAATCGTCAATCCTGATGGTTTTAACACCGTCTAAAAGTTCATTAGTTTAAATGATAGGTAACCCTTTGTAGTTGGAATGTCTTAGGGGGTTGGGTGCAGGTCTCCTGTTCTCCTACAGTACAGTGACAATACTCCACTCACCAATGTACTGTCTACTGCCATAATGAATGTAACAGGGTACCACTGATTGGCAGAACTGGCAGATTTCTAATTTCACAATGAAATACCACCCTGGTAAGGGAAACAGTAATGCAGATAGTCTTTTTAGGATGCCGCTGGATGTGGAAACATTTATGAAGCGGAGGAAGTGTTGATCAAGATCAAGATCAAGATCAATATTCCTTTATTTGTCCCGTGAGGGGAAATTCCAGAATACAGCAGCATCAGTAAAGATTAATATAAGAAGTGCATGCAGATTAGAAACAAAAACAGTATATACAAAAGAGTGAGGATTTAAATAAAAATAAAAAGAAAGAAATTGTAAAAAAAATTGTAAGAAATTGTAGATCGTATTTACAGACTGTTATGTACATGTTTTTATTGCACAGCTTATTGTCCAGACTATTGCGCTGATTACTTGGAGTAGCTTTTATTGTACAGTCTGACAGCTGCAGGGAGGAATGACCTGCGATACCGCTCTTTCACACACATTGGATGTAGCATCCTGTCACTGATGGAGCTCCTCAGTGCAGTGAGTGTGTTTTGGAGGGGGTGGGAGTCATTGTCTGTCATGGAGGACAGCTTGGCTGTCATCCTCCCCCCCCTCACCTCCTCCACCAGTTCCAGAGGGCATCTCAGGACAGAGATGGCCTTCTTGATAAGTTTGTCCAGCCTCTTCCTGTCAGCTGTAGTGATGCTGCTCCCCCAGCAGACTACACCATAGAAAATGGCAGAGGCCACAACAGAGTCATAGAAGGTCTTCAGGAGTGCCCCACGCACCCCAAAAGACCTCAGCCTCCTGAGCAGATAGAGTCTGCTCTGTCCTTTTTTGTAAAGTTGGAGCAGCAATACAGGCAGTTGAAAGGCAGGATTAATCCAGTGTATCTTGGTCCATGGGTGTCTCAGCTTCGTGTGCAGCAGTGGTCACAGACACAACCCTCATCCCTCAACAGCAGAACAAATCAAACACGACCAGAGCAATGATCCAGTTGTTGGAGCAGTGGTTCAATACAAGCTTGCAGACAAAAAGCCATCAGGGCCAGAACTAAAACAGCTCAGTCCACAGATCACGTGTCTTCTCAAAGTGGGACAAACTGGTCATTAGCGGAAATGGAATACTGTACAGGCCAACTTCAAACAGAAAGTAGCTGGTGCTGCCAGAAAACCACAAAACGACAGTGCTGAAAGAACTCCAAAATGAAATGGGCCATCAAGGTGTAGATGTGACTACTTCATTGATAAGATAAGATAAGATAAGATAAGATAAGATAAGATAAGATAAGATAAGATAAGATATACCTTTATTAGTCCCACAGTGGAGAAATTTCAAACATAGAGGGCATCAGTAAAAAGGACATTAAATATCAAACAAGCACTATAAACAATGTAAACAAGGAATAATGAAATATGAACTGATATTGTAATAGGATGATAGTACTCCTGACTGGAGTATTGATATTGCGCATAGGAGTAATAATACACCTGGGTGAAAGATTGATATATTGCACATAGGAGTAATAATACACCTGACTGAAAGATTGATATATTGCAGCTTAAGTTGAGAGTCACCTGAGCTAAATATTTTAACAGTATGAGTGATCACAGTTAATGTGTATTATATATTATAGCACAGTCATATTGAAAGTCTTGGTGAGTGTGTGGTCTACCTGGAGCACCGCTGGTTGTAAAGTCTGACTGCTGCAGGAAGGAAGGACCTGCGATAGCGTTCCTTCACACACTTTGGGTGAAGTAGTCTGTCGCTGAAGGAGCTCTCCAGTGCTGTTAAAGTGTCCTGCAGAGGGTGGGAGTCATTCTTGATCATGGATGACAGCTTAGCCATCATCCTGCTCTCTCCTACCACCTCCACTAAGTTGAGGGGGCATCCCAGGACAGAGCTGGCCTTCCTGATCAGTTTGTCAAGTCTCTTCCTGTCAGCCGTTGAGATGCTGCTCCCCCAGCAGACCACTCCATAAAAGATGGCTGTTGCCACCACAGTGTCATAAAAGGTCTTCAGGAGTGCCCCCTACACTCCAAACGACCTCAGTCTCCTGAGCAGATAAAGTCTGCTCTGGCCTTTCTTGTAAAGTGTGGTTGTGTTGTGAGTCCAGTCTAGTTTATTGTTCAGGTGAACACCCAGGTACTTATAAGATGTCACCATCTCGATGTCTGTTCCCTGGATGTTCACCAGTGTCAGGGGGCAGAATGTTCATCTGCGGAAATCCACCACCAGTTCTTTGGTTTTACCAGCGTTGATCTGGAGGCAGTTCCACTGCCACCAGTCCACGAAGTCCTTTCTCTGTACTCTCTGTCATTCCCATCTGTGATGAGGCCGATGATTGCAAAGTCATCAGAGAACCCCTGCAGGTGACAGGTGGGTGTGTTGTATGAGAAGTCTGCACAGGGCCGGTTCTAGAAAATGATGACTAGGGGTGCATCTCAGATCAGAGGGGGTGCACATGCCTGGCACGTTATGCAACACTAAATTATGCATTTTCCCGTCATTTCAAGCCGAATGATACTAGCCAAACAAGAATATTTAAAGTGTCTTTCAAATGCTTTATTGTAGCAATATTGTAGCAGAACAACAAAAAAGGCTACATTTAGTCTGGGCTATCTCACCCATCAGACAATCTAGCAACAGATGTTTCTTACCCTGAAAATAAAACATAGAAATTCAAACTAATTTTATCTATACAGCTCAAAACCATCACTAAACATGACAGTCATTTCAAGTGGAATGATACCAGTCAAACAAGAATATTTAAAGTGTCTTTCAAGTGCATTTTTGCAGCAATATTGTAGCAGAACAGAGAAAATGCTACATTTAGTCTGGGCTACCTCACCCATCAGACAATCTAGCAACAGATGTTTCTTACCCTGAATATTAAACAGAAAAATAAATAACAAAAATAAGTGTAACCTGTGTGGTCCATTTAATCAGACAGAAACCGCCATACCACAGCAAAAGGTGCAGGTTTTATGGGAGTGGAGACAGTCTTCTGTGAAGGCACTTCCAGGATAGTGGCACACTGACACCACCAGGGGGCACAGGACCCTTATTGGACAGAGAGAGATGACAAAGGTTAAACTAAGCTCATAAAAATAACATAGGGCACAGTAAAACAGAATTCTATTTAAAATATAGGCCCACCTGGAGGAATGGCATACCTTTACTTAGTAGAGCTGCAGCCTCCTTGAAGATGTGTTGAATTTTCTCAGCAGTTTCTCTCTCCACTCTCCAGTGAACTTTTGGGTGAGGTCCTTCTCAACAGCAATCTGAATCAGATGGGGTTTTCTTTTGTGCAACATGCTCCTTCTGTGTTCACTGAACACATTCGTCAACATTGAGAATGAATTTTCACATGTTGCAGTTGATGCGCCAAAGGTTAAGTTGAGCTTCAGTGTTTCTATGACAGTTGGCATAGCTGCCAGAGACATGCTGTATGTTTTCAAAATGTCCTGCGTTGTCCAGCTTTTGTTTTTGTCAGATTTGGCCATTTCATCTTTCAAAAAGTGCTTTGCCACAGTAAACTCAGCTTCTTTAGCATCTATCCCTGTCAAGTCCAACAGAGGCTTAACTTTGTTGACATCCATGAAATGTTCACTCTCTGGGTGTACGGCACACAGCGCCTGCACTAATTGGCTATTTCTTTCATTAAATGTAACAGTCATTTTTCCCACTACTGCATCCAGAGTACTGAAATACAATCTTTTGCACTCTGTCTTCTCTCCCACTTCTTTGTGACGGTGACCAACTGGTGTTTCCACCACAAAGTCTTTCAAGTGACTGGTCATCTTTTCTCTTCGTCGTTTGGATTGTGAGGGCGTGGCAGAAGAAGGCTCTGTAATCTCTCTCTCTTTTGTGCATCTCTCCCAAAGTGCATCAAACTGACTGTCACTTCTAAGTTCTTCCACACATTCAAGTGCACTTTGGACAAGACGGACACCAGTGTAGAGGTCAGTGGATTTTGCTTGGAGTGCAGTATTGGGGGGAT